>NC_079204.1:39160713-39435713 GCF_026745355.1 Beta vulgaris subsp. vulgaris | reverse complement strand
CTCACTCGACATTCTCTCTCTCCTCCTTGTGCGTCGTATTCTTCATCTTTCTCTCTCAAAAATTCGTTTCTTCTTCTTCAAGTAACGTTTCTTGTTCAACAAGAAACGTCACGGATACTTCTCAAAAACCGAATTTGCTGCCGCCGGTCCCTGTCGTGGCTGCTGTGCTGTCCGGCGCCTTCCTTCCCTCCATTGTTGTGGTTGTTTTCTTTCTTCCTCTCTAAGATTCCATTAAAATACTAGTTTTTATGTTATTATATTGTTATTTATTCATATTTGTGAATTAAAATACTGTTTTATTTATGTACATAATTTTCGGATATCATGAATATTAGTATAATAAATTTCAGATTTATTATGTTAAGTTTATTTTAGTTTTTATCATGAAATTTATAGTTTTTAGGGTTTTTAATCACTAGAAACTATATATATAAAGTATAAATCATGAGATTTACTTAGTATATAATTTTATATATTGAATATATTTTCAGAAAATTTATTAAATCTTATAAGTGCTGTAATTTCAGAAAAATAAGTATTTAGAGAGTTTTAAAGGATTTTAATCACTAGAATAGTTGTACTATACTAGGGATTAAAAATAATGAAAGTTTAGTACGTAAAAACGATTTTAAAACACGTTTAAGAGGGTTTTGATCGTTTTTAAAGTTGCTGTAAATTTTAGTTGGAGATATTTATTTTCATTACTTTATTTTCTAGGCGGAGATTACGTTGTAGGAGACTTTTAGAGACTTAAAAGTGGCCTACAGGCTAGTGTATACAAGGTAATTACATTATCTACGTGCTATGTGATTTAGAAGCATGCTCTAAGAGTATTTTATTTACTAGTATCATGTATAGGACTCTATTTGTTTTTATATATGATTACTGGAATTATTTTTACATGTTATATGCCTGTGTGCTACATGTGATTTAGAAGTGTTTATGATTATAAATGTTTGTATGGAAGATTGATGCAAGCCGGATAAGTCAAGTTTATTTATTAATTCGTGAGTGGATTAATATAAGTTAGAGTGAATCATGTCTTACATGTATTCTTTGAGTATTATTTATTATCTTATAAGGACTGTGGACCTTATTTGGTAAGTTAGAAGTTCTACCTATATAAAGGTAAAGTTGATTTTTGGCTAGGTTCAACAAGTAAGTTAGTAAAGTATAAAAGGAGTTAAAAGAGTCTTGATTGATAAGTTGTGATCACTCACTAGTACAGAAAAGGCAATTTGCGTCGGATGTGAGGCGCCTATTTGCGTCGGACTATGGTGCGACGCCAAAGCCCTCGACGCAAATGACTCAGAAACGATCTGCGTCGTATGCGGAAACGACGCAGATTACTTAGCTATTTGCGTCGCACGTTGTATACGGTGCGACGTAGATGGCTACCCAGCCCAACACCAAGCTCAAAGGGTAGGGTAATGTGCGTCGCACATTGCCTAGGGTGCGACGCAGGTGACACTACAAGAAAATGCCCAGTCACCGACGGCTTAAAGTCGTCGCTGATTCTCCAAAAGCGGTCGCTAATAACAACACCGACGGCCAACGGTCGTTGAATGACCAACGTTGCAGTTTTGGTCGCTGAATTATATATCAACGACCGTTTGACCGTCGGTAAATTTTAACGACGGTTTTCTTCACTCAATTACGTCTGCTCGGCTAGCCGTCGGTGCATATATTTTAGCGTTGGTGTTAAGCAGTCGGTGGTTTAACGACGGTGTAGAACCGTCGGTGATTCAACGACGAGTTGGAGCCGACGTTGTTTTACCGACGACTCTACACCGTCGTTCATTTCAGTAAGCCGTCGTTGCCTTTATCTTCCTTGGCAGCATTGCTCTCTTGTACAACGACTGGTGAGCCGTCGTTGATTCAAGTTTAGCCGTCGGTTTTTTTATTAATTGTATTAAATAATAAAATAATGTTTTCCAAAATTATACGTAAACCTGTACTGCACGCCAACACCGAAATATACTACATTAAACATTTTCTTGCGTCGCCTCCATCACATTCTAGATTTTAAACAAAGAAATATGCAACTAAAACCGGAAATAGATTAGATTTATGTACACAAAATACATCCCAATGTCGGGAAATATAGACACTAAATGTCTATAATTAAACAAACTAGCTTGATGAATTATATGTATGCAAAATAAATCCCGGTGTTAGGAAATCGAGTAAAAGTCGAGTTCCAGAAAAATATACCGAGACACCTAAAAACAAAACTAGATTTATGCCGATTAATATAGACACTAAGTGCATATATAAAGTTAGACTAAGTATGTAGAAACTATAAGTTAGTAATCTAGCTAGTTGCCAAAACCAAACAAACTACACTGTGGCGGGTGTCTCTGTAGCACTAGTGCCGCCACCACCAAACCCCGGGTCATCCTCTGGTCTGCGTTGTGGAGAGGGTCCTGTGTTGCAACCTGAGAATAGATGGCCAAAATTAGTCATGTTCCGCATCATTTCCTGCACGAGGGACCGGTTTGACTCTTCCAGACGTGCTGCGACCTTTGCCTCCACTTCTACCATCCGTGCAGCGACCTTGGCTTCCACCTGCGCCTCTAGCTGAGAAAACATCGATGGCTCATATAGTTGTGAAGAGCCATCTCCTCCTCGCCCAGATGAAGAGTTGTAGTACAAATGATCTCCCTGACCCAACCCCTGCACTTTTCCTCTGTTCCTCCCACCAACTGTCTCCCAATACAACAAATCAGGGTTTGGCTGTGACCCTTGAGTGCTACAATCATCCAGCTTCTTGTTGTACGTCTCCTGCATTTGGTTAAATAATATACTCTTGTTTGCTGCAATTTCTCCTTTTCCAGCAACATTTTTGAAATGAGTCTTCAAGAACAACTCGGGGGTGGTAGGGAGTACTCCTCCTCTACTCTTTGCCTATACACATTTTTGAACATAGACTTTATTTGTTACATATACAGAAAAAATCATGAAATTCAAACTAAGTAATACATATGAAACGTTCTTACCATCTTTTTAGCATGTTGTGCTGCCGAGATGGAACCCTGAAAGTGCGACGGCTCAACTGGATTAGAGAGGGAGCCACCTCTTCGGTTCTTCTTTGCCTTCTCAGATTTCTCGAGGAATGCGGGCTCCTGACTTTTCTTTTTCATTGTTTCATAAATGGTTTTCCCCAACCATTTTGGCCTTTCTTTAGCTTTGTTGAGCACCCAATACCGCAAGTCTATCAAACGATTTTTCATCCGGTATGCTTTTCTCATTTGGCCATCTAAGTCAGGATCCCATTCGTAAAGACCCTTTAAAAAACATTAAAACAAGTTGTTAATAAACTAATATAATAAATTTAATTCTTCATAATTTGATTCCTACATACCGTGAATGAGTTCCACCAATGCGTCTTTGTTGCATCGTCCACCTCACTGTAGTTAAACCAAGGTTCTCGAAAATGACCCTGGAAAATGTCAGTGATGGACCCGCTAACTTTGTTATCATCAAACCTGAATTGAAAACAAACACTTAAATTGTCAATATCATTGAAAATATAAATATTATGAATCATATATTAATTTAGAAATTTACCACAATCCAGTAGGGCTCAAAACCATTTTTGATGCACGGTTTGACCCTTCAGCTTCCTCCCTCTGGCTACTCGGCATCTCCGGTACGCGTTCACCAATGTCACGTGCCTGTGAATCATCTCGGTGCGTCTCAGAGCCAAGGTTCGGGTTTTCTGGAGCTCCTGGTGACTCAAAAAGCTCCCTGGGAATCAATTGCCCACGACCTTGGCTTCCACCTAAGCCATCTCGACCTCCGCGCCCCTTAGGATTAGACATGATTCTATAAATTCTACATCCACCAACGCCCCTTCTGTTTCATAGTGACCAATACTACAAATTCTAAACCATTTCAATCACAATAGTCATTAACAACCCACCTACGTACAATTCTACAATTCTAGGCACATGACGATGCAACATATTTATTTAAATACTTAAATTATATTTATAACGTTACATGATAGTGACTTTGTGCTAATCACCTCTAACAACATCTAATCACATATATAAAAAACAGAAACTCAATCCGCAATCAAGAATTTAATCTAAATTACAATTCCAACAACATTCTACATTCCATTAACAGATCAACTCTTAATGGCCATCAAGCACAGATATACACATGAACAACAACAACACTAATTACCAAAAATTACAACAACAACAACAAATTGCAAAACATGTAAAAAAATCCTTCATTTTTTGCAAGTAAACAACAACAACAAAACAACAACAAACAACAACAAAACTTCCTCGCACTTCTCATTACTTGCAAAATAAACAACAACAACATAATGCTTAAACAACAACAACAAACAACAACAACAACAACCACAAACAATAACAATAACAAATTAAACAACAACACTAATTACCAAAAATTACAACAACAACAAATTAAACAAATTAAACAACAACAACAAACAATAATTGTTAAACAACAACATAAATTACCAGAAAAAACTTACCGACTGAACTGGACTGGAAGAAAACGCGCGCGGCGGAGGCGGCGGTCGTGATGCGTGTCAGAGGAGGCGGCAGTTGAAGTACTGAATTCCGCCGGCGTCTTGCCCAACTGAATCCAAAAACCCAATTTTTAGGGTAAAAAAAGAAAAAAAAAATTAAAAGAAAAAGTGGGGTAGAAATTACCGCCGGTAATGCGGTCTTTGTCGCCGGTCGAAGATACCCGGTCGCCGGAATTGCCTTCAATCTTTCGCCGGTTGTTTCGCCTCTCGCAAACCCAAGTTCTTCAAAAACGAGTACACTTAGTGGGAAGGAGGAAATTTTGAAAAATAGTCGTGGGTAGGAAGCAGTGGGTTTAAGTCGTGTTAACCAACGACTGCATAATGTAGAGCAGCGACGGTTTTAAGCCGTCGCTTAAATCCTTAAAAATCCGAAATTCAAAATAGAACAGGCACCGACGGCTTGAAGCCGTCGTTAATACTAACGTCCGCAAGAGCCGTCGGTGATGTTGTTAAAAAGCCGTCGGTGGGGCCATCGGTTTTACGCGGTCGTTATTTACCCCAATACCGATTGTTTATATAGTCGTCGCTGTCCAATCGTCGTTAATTAGCATTTTCTTGTACTGTGAGTGATTTGCGTCACACCTTGGGCTACGTGCGACGCAAATTGCTATTTTTTTTAAAAAAAGTTTAATTTCATGAACTAGGCTAAACGAGCAAAATTTCAGTAGAAGAAGAAAAAGCGAACAAAAAACAACAAAAAACCATTCTCATCACTCGAACACAACAGTAAACCAACAAAATTCCAGTATTGTAGTAGAAGAAGGGAACACAAAAGAATAAATAAAAAAAAATCCATAAATATCACAATTTACAACTTGAACACTGGTAAACCAACAAAATTCCAGTATGTATTGCAAACAAAATGAAAAACTTAAATTTACAGTATGTATTGCAAACAAAATGAAAAACTTATAACATCTGTCGCCGGTACTGTCATCCGCCGCTACTGTTGCTTGCGTTGTATCAATCTTCCGCCGCTACCGAAAAACAAATCGAAAAACAAATCAGATTTTAGTTTTCAGATCTAAATTGGAAAAAAAAAATCAGATTTGAAAATTAAAACCGAAAAACAAATCGAAAAAATTTTAAAAAAACCTGAACAAATCAGAATGAAAAAGGAAAATTACTAGTAAAGAATCTCTTTGTTGTTGAAGGATGCGTGTTTTCATCTTCATAATTCGTCGCACGTTGAAGGATGCGTGTTTTCGTCAATTTCAGATTCAATGTAATTCAGGAACCCCAACCTTCATGATTAAAACCGAAAATAATGCAGTGAGAGAGAACCCCAACCTTCATGTAATTAAGGAACCCAAAACCGAAAATAATTTCGTCGCACGTTGAAGGATTTCATCTAGACGTTGAAAGAGCGGCGAGGAGAGAGAGACGCAGTGAGAGAGAGGCGCCGTGAGAGAGAGAGAGAGAGGCGGGTAGTGTTTTGGGGTTTGAGGGTGAGAGAGAGGCGCACTGAGAGAGAGAGAGAGGCGGGTAGTGTTTTAGGGTTTAAAGAGAAACTTGCAGTTAAATATGCGAAGCCCATCATGTGCGTCGTATGTCGTGGCCCACGCGACGTAAAGCTTGGCCCATCCTTATTTTGTGTCATCTGCGTCGCACACTTGGATACGTGCGACGCACATTGTTGGATCATTTGCGTCGCGTGCTTCAAACTGTCTGACGCAAATCTTCTTTTTATGATATGGACCCATGTTGTGCGTCACACTCTTCATTGCGTGCGACGCAAATGGTATTTCTGCGTCGTTTCCGTGTTTGTGCGACGCAAATGGGGCGACGCAAATTCACCTTTTTCTACTAGTGACTTGTTAATCCAAAGATAAAAAGAGATTCTGTTATGATTGTTTGGGTATTAGTTATGTGTTGCTTGTTTGTTGTGTCAACACAAGTAATAAAATATATTTAACGTAAAGTGAAACGAGAATAAGTTATAGACTTTAGACTGGTACACGTCTAGAGTTGGACACTAAGGGTTGGAGTACATGGTGGTAGCCCATGGCTTTTCTAGGAATGGATTGATCACCATCCCTCTTTTAGTTCAAAGGTTCCTCGATATCGCAGGTCATTTTTGGAATATGTGGTAGCTCCCGTATTTCATATTTTTAGATAAGTCAACTCGTCCAATAACTATTCCATTTAAAGAAAGAAATAATGTTTAGAGTCTAGTTTAGTAAAAGTTGTCTGCAGATTATTATATGCTTATATTATTATTTATCCCTTCAAGTTATTTTTGTAGTATCATGTTTAGGATTATTTATGTCTGATATGTAGTACTCAGCTTTGCTGATTACGTGCTTGTTGTGTGTGTGATCATGGCTTTGCCTATTGATCCTGTGGTGATCCTTCGGGTGAGCAGAGTCGAGAAAGCATTAACATTACAGGTTCGCAGATGAATCTCATTGGGAATCTAGAATGGAGAGACTCATTGTATTACTAGGACAATTTAAGTTGCTTTCGTAGGAACATGTGTTTTCAGACATTAGTTTTTAAGTTGGTGTGTTTTAGTTTCAAATATTGTTATTGGTTTCATAAGTTTTCATAAAGTTGTTTTAGTAAGTTGTTTTCCGATGGAAAATTCTGAGTAAGCCTAAACGTTATCACACGGGCGATAATGCCTGGGTAATTCTCTAAGGTTTATTGTAAAAGTATTTTCCAGAAAGAGAGAATTATCGGGGTGTTATACTATGAGATGCCTGAATTTCCTACTTCCCACTATTGTTTTAAGATAAAGGCAGTAAAAATTCTTAGTGACAAAGATTTGATGACTATGTTGCAAAGGTTTAGTAAGAGAAAAGTGGTGTAGATACATGGTTTCTTGGATAAGTTAAGTGAATGTGTGAAAGCAACTAGGAACTTGAAGTTATCAGTGGGTTTGGGAAAGGAGAAGAATGTGTTGTATGAAACAACTTAACCTAGGACTAGTAGTGGAGTTGAAACACGCAGTGATGACCCAAAAAACAGTTAGTTCCCCTACTCCTAAAGATGACCAATTCCCTTCCATAGACAATGATGTCATGGATAGAGTAAACCATCCAATGTGGAGACCGTAATTGATATAGAGAATTATTTGGACGAACACCCTGAATTTAGGAAAGCTTTGAATAAGAAACCAAAAAAGCAAAGAAACTGCCACCTAGAACCAATAGAAAGAAACAGGTTGCCACTCCTGAAGTCACTGTGTTGTCTCAAATGGCCTCATTCTCAAATGCACCTCATGTCCTTCATGCTGATACCCCTACACAACCTGCTGTAGAATCCATTGAATCTGTATTCCTAAAAACAAAAAACCTAAGAAAACAACTACTAGCAAAGGACTTGTGATCCAACCTGTTTCCCAACCCCTACAACAACCTGAAGTTGATTTGGGGGGTTTGGAGGAGTTAGGGGATTTCACATTGGAGAGGGATGTTGGTGGCGGAACTGTGAAGGGTGGAAAAGACCCTCTAGATGGTCATGAAGATGGTGATCATGACCCTTTGTATTCAGATGGGGAGAGGAGGACTTAGGTGATGATGGGCATAGGTCATGACGCAGATGACCTGAAATTGATCTACGTCGTATCCGAAAACGATGCAGATTAGCTAGCTATTTGCGTCGCACGTTGTATACGGTGCGACGCAGATGGCTCTTCCCAGCCCAACACCAAGCTTCAAAGGGTAATGTGCGTCGCACATCGCCTAGGGTGCGACGCAGATGAGTGATTTGCGTCGCACCTTGGGCTACGTGCGACGCAAATTGCAATTTTTTTTTTAAAAAAAAATTTATAAAAAAAAACTAGCGATTACTAGAAAGCATAGAAAGTGGAGTTGGTAGTGGTACAAAAACAACAAAAACTAGAAGTTACATGGTGTGAAGTAATTGAAAAGGAAATGAAGAACTTGTTTTATAAATTTTTAATTGAAAAAAAATACAAGAAGAAAAAATATCACCATTACCACTAACATCAGATCTATAACTAAAACATACGAAAAAAAATAAGAAACGATAGAGAACAATCAAGAAACTAAATCAAAAATAGAAAAAAGAAATCCTAACCCTAACCAGAAGATGAGGGGGAGATAAAATTAAAAATAAAAATAGAAAACTCAAACGCGGACTACAGCCGGAGATGACAGTCGAAGGAGGAAGAATTTCATGTAATCTTCATAGCAACTACAGTCGAAATTTCAGATCTTCGAGAATTTCATGTAATCTCATAGCAATCCAGATCTTCACCTCAAACGCAACTACAAGCACTAGTAGAATAAATGTTATTTGCTGCGGTAATATTGATGCGGTTTTACCTATACGCAGCAATATAACACGCAAAAAGAAAAGAAAAAATAGAAATTGACAATATTATTGCGGTTCCCGCCCAAAACCGCAGCAATATTGTCTAACACATACTTTTAAAATAAAGTGGGGCCTTGAACAACAAATATTGTTGCGGTTTCCACGTAAGACCGCAACAATATATTAAAATAATTTAAAAAATTATTATTTTAATATATTGTTGCGGTGCTTTATGAAAACCGCAGCAATATTATCATTAGGGTTTAATAGAAACGATGCCCCTCACTTCACTTTCACTTCCTCTCACTTCCTCTTTCATTTCTCACCCTCTCCTTCCTCTCACTTCAGATCCCCCCTCTCACCTTCATTTCCTCTCACCTTCGTTCCACCAAAAAAGTCACAATTCCCGCAGTAAAAACTTATGTACAACTCAATGTGTCCTGAATGAAGAAGTTCTCCTCCTTTCAAGTTTCAACCTTCTGCTAGTATCAATCTTAATAGGCTTTAACAACCGCTCTGTTCCGATTTCGGGCTGAAGAGAGGATTGGAATTGCCTTAGATGATCATTGCACTGTTTATGGCCAGTAACAGAAGAGCTATTGATATTCTGTTCTTCCGGAATTATCTGTCTCTGATAAGGTGAAAGCTATTTTGCTTGTAAATAAGAAAGGGATCTCCATGGAGGAAGAGGCATGGAATTCTATTTTAAAAAACATCTTTGTCGGTTTAAAATCTTTATACGACATCGTTTCTCTCCTTCAATAAAATCTTTATAATTTCTTCAATCCCTAATTACAATCGTAAAACAATAGAAATCTTATCAAAAACTTCAATTATTCCCTCGAAGAAGAAATTCTAGGGTTTCGTTTCTTCAATTTTACTGAAAAACGCTTCCACCACGTCGAGTTCTGGTGCGGCGACGCCACCAATGTCTCTCGTCGTTACTTGTCTTCGACTCCTCGGCAATTTCAAGGTCGGAAATTCGAAATCGAGGTGAACTAATTTCTTCAATTTGTTGTTTTTGTTTTGCAATTTATTCTGATCTAATTTTGACGAGGTTTGGCTGATGATTTTGTTGGGTTCTCTCTCACTTCACCTTCACCCTTCTCAATTCGTCGTCCGTCGTCGTTTCTTCGTCGTCCGTCATCGTTTCTTCGTCATCCGTCGTCGTCTCTTCGTCGGCCGTCGACGTGGTTCGCATTAGAGCTGACAGCGGTGGTTCGATTACCAGATCTCTGCGCACATCAAATCATCATCAACCACCAACACAACGATAATAAGCAATAGGATTGTGGATTTCTAGTTTGTTTAGATATAGTATTTGATTTTTATTTTCGCTGTTTCTCGCAAAGGCAGATTTGCTGCACTATCTGTTTCTCGCAAACGTCTTTTTATTTTATTTTTTTTTAGATTTAGAATTCTGAATTTCAGTTTCTTATTCTTTTTGTTTTTATTATAATTTTTGTAATTAGTAAGTTATAATGTTGTTTTATATATATTAATGAGATCTTCAGTTTGTCTACAAATTTGGTGGATAGTGGATGGATTAATTGTATGGTTTAAATCTTTCAAATTTAATTTTGAAATGCAAAAAAAAAAAAAATCTTTTTTGCACATATCAGGAGCTATTGCTGCAGTTTTGGGCAACAACCGCAGCAATAGGCCAAGATGTTGCTGCGGTTTCTAGCCAAAACCGCAGTAATATTTTCTTTTAAATTGATAACACATAATAATATTGCTGCGATTTGGCCTAAAAACCGCAGCAATATTTGTAGATATTGCTGCGGGTCAAAACTGCAACAATATAATTAATACCTATTGCTGCCCCCTTAATTGCTGCGTGGCCAAAACCGCCGCAATAGGCCACTTTTTGACCGCAGCAATAAGCATTTATTCTACTAGTGAAGACTTCGAGAAGAACCAGATCTGAAAACGAGAAAAGATAAAGAATCAAAATTCAACCTCGGTGAAAGGAGAAAAGATTAAGAATCAAAATCAAAGTTCATCGGAAAATACCATCCTTTTACTGAAAATTGCAGATCTGAAAACGAGAGAAGAAATTTCATATCTGAAAATGAGAGAAGGTAAATGCCATAAAAATAAATAAAAAAATCAGATATAAAGGAAAACAAAGAAAAAGAAAGAATACCTTCACAACGACCAATAGTTCGGCTCCCTTGATCTGTAATGACGCCCTTCACAACGACAAAGAAAAAATGAAACGAAACGAATTTCGACGAACGAATTTCAAAGTGAAATGAATGAATTTCGAAGTGAAACGAACGAATTTCAAAGTGAAATGAACGAATTTTGGCGAGTGAAAGAAAGGGAGAGGGGAGAGAGAGAGAGAGAGAGAGAGAGAGAGAGAGAGAGAGAGAGAGAGGGAGGGAGAGAGGGAGGGAGAGACGCGACTGAGGGTTTAGGGATTTGTTTCGTTTTAGGTTAAGAGGGATAGTATTTGTTAGGGTGGCCCAACTTATGTGCATCGCATGGGCTTGGGGTCCGATGCAAATTAATAATTTGCAACGCACCTCAACGACGTGCGACGCAGATAGTTGTCAACAATGTGCGTCGGATGGGCCTCGGGGTCCGACGCACATGAGCGATATGCGTCGCACATCGTCTAGATCTGACGCATATGGCTCGTATCTGTTGGTTTGAGCAGTTGCTTTGCGTCGCACTCTGGCTCACATGCGACGCAAATTCACTTTTTGCGTCGTTTCCGTTTTAGTGCGACGCACATGGGGGGACGCAAATCGTCGTTTTTCTACTAGTAACTGGCAACATGATGTTGATAATGATGAGTCTTATTTGAAGAGAATCTACAAGAATGGAGAGTACTACAAAGGCGAGGAGGAATGGAGAAGGATTATGTTGAAACCTTGGATGTTATTTAGTGACAAACAACATTTCAAAGGGGTGTTGAGGGACTATTGTATACAGTGTGGGTTTGGGATAGTGGTAGAGAGGTCAGCACCAAGGAGATTGATAATGACTTGCCATGACTTCAACTGCAATTGGAGGTTGCACAGTAGCATACTACCAGATGGTCTGGGCCATCAAGAGTATTAAGAACATGGAGCACACTTATCGGGGCTTGGATGAAAGAAATCCTTTTGTGAATGTGGCTTGGGCAGCAGAGAAGTTGATGGATGATATTAAGGCTAATAATGACATCCCTGGGAGGACTTTCAATGAACTATTATTTCAGAGGTACAGGGTCCAAAAGGCCACTAGTACTTTGTACAAAATGAGTAACAGTTGCTTTGAGGAAAATAGATGTTGGACATGATGAGTTCTATGCCTTCTTGCCAAAATATTGTGAAATGATAAGGACTACTAATTATGGATCCACAACAAGCTATGCATGGTGCATAGGCACAACATCAGAGAGACCTTTACTCTTCTCCAGTATATTCAAAAGCTTAAGGGAGCCCTCGATGGCCTTGCTTCTAGTTGTAGAAGTCTTGTTGGTGTGGATGGAGCCCATTTGAAGGGAAACTATGGGGGGTTACTTCTTTCTACAGTTGCCATTGAGCAAACAATGAACTCTTCCCTATTACCTGGGTAATAGTGAGTGGAGAAGATGAAGAAAGTTGGAAATTTTTCATTTGACACCAAAGAAAGTACTGGAAACTTGCAACAGAGGTGATGAATGGTGTATCATTTCTGACAGACAAAAGGTATTGTATCAAATTATTACACTAACTAATTTATTTTAGTTTTTTTAGTACTATACTAATTTCAGTTACATTATATCCTATATGCACGGCATTGCTGCTGCTCTAACTGAATTATGGCCTAAAGCAAGTAGGAGATATTGTTGAAAGCATATTGCAAAGAATTGGAAGGGAGCATTTCCTGGGCCTTTGATGTATTCACTGTTCTCGAAATCTCTCAGTGCAACTAGCCCATTCACCTTTAGGAAAGCAATGGAACAAATAAAAGCAACCATTCCATTGGCCTTGGTGTGGTTCTCCAAGATTAGGGATCAAGAAAGGTGGTGTAGACACAAGTTTGATCCAAAAATATGTAGTGACACTAGTGGAAAAATAAGGAAGGGTTGCGGTTAAAAAGGTCCTTAGGGCTGCGTATTTTGATAGTAGCCCTTTCCATAACAACCCTTCAAGATAAAGGAAGGGTTGCGGTTTTCAACCACATCCCTTCAAAATGAAGGGTTGCGGTTTTACACACAAACGCAACCCTTTTGGTCTAAAAGGGCTGCGTTTTTGGACTAAAAACACAGCCCTTTTAACATATAAGGGCAACGGTTTTAGCCCAAAACCGCAGCCCTTTTGGACCCCAAAAAAAAAAAAAAAAATTTGCTCGTGAAGTGAACCTGCACACCTTTTCAACTCCAAATTAGCAGAGAATCCAAATTTGCAGACATTCCAAATTTTGCAACGGAACATCAACACAAATCTCACAATAAAATTACAAACATTATAAAATTAAGAATAGCAATATATATTTCAAAACAATATACTAAATTACAAAGATGAAAATGTGGGTTGCTGCTGCTGCATCTGACGAAAGACAATACAAGAATAATTTCCAAAATTACAAACAATAGAAGTGAATTACAATATGCAAAATACCTAGGGTTTCCGAATTAAAAAAAAACCATAAAATTGCACTAACCTCGGAATTATTAACAGGTTTGACGGAATTCCGTTTAAGTTGACCGACAATACAACCTTGAGATGGAGCTATGAAATCATTCAAGTCGCCAATTCTTCACGCCGGCGAAAACTTCTCCGACATTTTTTGTTGTTCAACTTCGTCGAAATTTTCTTCCTGACCTAAGAATTGCTCTATGACTGATAATTTGGGGATTTGATTAGTTGGGGAATTTTGAATACCATAAGGCGTCGCGAGTGCCGGCAGCATGGTGTTGCAGCAGTGGACGTTACACACACACAAACAATTTTTCCCTTTAATTTTCCTTAAAGAAACAAATTCAGTCCCAACTTACGCAAAGAACAAGAAAAGTAAAACCTTTACTCAAATACCCGAAAACCCATCAATCAAAACCAATAAAGTTTCAAACTTTACCCAACAAAAACAACACAAAACAACCCAAATCAACAAATAAAATAAAAAACAAAACAAACCCCAGATCAAAAAAACACTTAAAAACTAATAAAAATCAACAGATCTATAAATTGTCAAATAAATAAAAAGACCTTGAGTGAGAGAGAAGAGGCGGCGCCATGAGAGCGAATAAGGTGATTATCAGAAGAAAGAGTAGATGAAGTTGAAGAGGGAGGGTGAGAGATAAGGGAGGAGGGTAAAAGAGAAGGGAGGCGTGCGTGAGAGAGAAGGGAAGGTGAGAGAGGCGTGCCTAATAACAAACCCTAAAGTAATTTCTTTTAAATTAAAGTCATTTAAATAAAAAGCCAATAAAGGGCTGCGTTTTTACAAAATCGCAACCCTTTATTACTTAAAGGGTTGCGTTTTAAAAAACCGCAGCCCTTTATTACTTATGGGGCTGCGACATTCGTGTAACACCCCGACAATTCTCTCTTTTTAGAAATACCTTTATAATATAAAACTTAGAGAATTACCCAGGCATTATCGCCTGTGTGATAACGTATCGGCTTATTCAGAATTTTGCAGCGAAAACAATTTACTAAAAACCAACTTTATTAAAACTTACTAAATAAATGACAAGTGTTTGAAACTTAAACACACCAACTTAAATAAACCAATGTCTGAAATAAATATGTTCATACGAAAAGAGAACTTAAACTGTGCTAATTATATAAATAGTCTCTCCATTCCAGGTTCCTAATGCAATGCACATCTGCGAACCTGTAATGTCAATGCAATATCGACTCTACTCAGTAGAAGGATCATCATAGGATCAATAGGCAAAGCCATGATCAAACAAGCACGTAATCAGCAAAGTTGAGTACTACATATCAGACATAAATAATCCTAAACATGATACTACATAAATAACATGCAAGGATAAATAATAATATAAGTATATAATAATTTGCAGACAGCTTTTACTGAACTAAACTCTAAACCTTATTTCTTCCTTTAAATGGAATAGTTATTGGACGAGTTGACTTATCTAATAATATGAAATACGGGAGCTACCACGTATTCCAGAAATGACCTGCGATATCGAGGAACCTTTGAACTGAAAGAGGAATGGTGATCAATCCATTTCTAGAAAAGTCATTGGTTACCACCATGTACTCCAACCCTTAGTGTCCAACTCTAGACGTGCACCAGTCTAAAGTATATAACTTATTCTCGTTACACTTTACGTTATTTACATGTTATTACTCGTGTTGACACATACAGACAAGTAACACATAATTTATAATCAAACATTCATAACATAACTTCTTTTATCTTTGGATTAACAAGTGATCACAACTTACAATCCAAGACTACTCACTTCCTTTTTATTCTTTACTCACTTTCTTGTTGAACCTAGCCAACAATAAACTTTACATTTATATAGGTATAACTTGTAACTTACCAAATAAGGTTCACGATCCTCATAAGATAATAAAATGATACTTAATGAATACATGCATTACATGATCCACTTAACATATACTAATTCTTATATGACTTAATAAATAAACTAACTTAACATGCTTGCATCAATAATTCCATACAAACATTATAATCTGATAACATAATCACTTCTAGATCACATGTTGCACACAAGCATATAACATGTAAAATAAACTCCAGCAATCACATATATGAACAAATAGGTTCCTATACATTATACTAATATGTAAATACTCCTTAGAACATGCTTCTAAACCACATAGCAGTATTAATGTAGTACCTTGTATATACTAGCTTGTAGGCCACTTTTAAATCGTTAAAAGTCTCCTACAACGTAATCTCCGCCTAGAAAATAAAGTAACTAAATTAATAACTTGAACAAAAATTACAGCAGCTTTAAAACGATCAAAACCCCTTAAAACACGTTTTAAAATCTTTTTAAGTGTCAACTTAATTATTTTTAATTCCTAGTATAGTATACTATTCTAGCAATTAAAAATCCTAAAAACTCCATAAATACTTCTTTTCTGAAATTACAGCACTTTTAAAATCTAATAACTCTTCTGAAAATTATACAACGTATTTAAAATTACGTACTATAAACAAATCTCATAGTTTATAATATATTTCTTTAGTTTCTAGCAAATAAAAACCCTAAAAACTCTTATTTCATGATTAAAACTAAAAATAAACTCAACATAATAAATCTGAAATTTATTATATTATAAACTATAATAGCCGAAGTTATGTACATAAATAAAACAGTAATTTAATTCGTAAACATGATAAATAATAATGAAATAACATAAAAACACAATCTTTTAATGGAATCTTAGGAAGGAAGAAAGAAAACAACCAAAAATGGAAGGAAACTTGCGCCGGCAGCAACAAGGGACCCATCGGCAGCAGTTGTTGATTTCCGAGAAGGGTTTGTGACGTTTCTTGTTGAACAAGAAACGTTACTTGAAGAAGAAGAAACGAATTTTGAGAGAGAAATCGAAGAACGACGCACGAAGGAGAGAGAGAAAAGTCGAAGAGAGGAGAGAGAAAAGTGACGTGAGATGAGAGAAAAATAATGTGTAG
This sequence comes from Beta vulgaris subsp. vulgaris, assembly GCF_026745355.1. NCBI lineage: Eukaryota > Viridiplantae > Streptophyta > Magnoliopsida > Caryophyllales > Amaranthaceae > Beta > Beta vulgaris. The sequence goes on along the minus strand of NC_079204.1, from coordinate 39,419,236 downwards.
GGTGAAATAATTTGGGTTTTTAGGATATTTATATAAAGGCTTCCTTTATGGGCTTAGGAAAAGAGATTTATAATTAATGAAACTTGATGACTAATAAGATGGCATTTAAGACTTTAGTCATCAAATGACTCTTTCCCTTTTTATCCTTTTGGTTTCGATTCCATTAACTTCTTTTTCAATATACTTTAATATTAAAACTTTATTAAAACATGCTTAATTAAAATATTTCAATTTTATTAAGCTATGAAAAATAATTTCATTTGACTTTTAAAATAGTCAACCCTTTTAAAAGTCAAATCATTTTCCAAACTCATTTGGATTTAAATAAACTATATAAATACTTAATATATTTATAAAATTTTTAAAATTGTGGGGATTACAGTCTACCCCCTTAAAAGAAGTTTCGTCCCGAAACTTACACAAAACCTGTACTTTCAAAATTGAACTCATCATTTCGAAATTTTTAAGAAAGGTAGTGCCTCTTGTGCACTTTCCCTTTTTAAAACACTTGTGTTACTTATGAACACTTTTCTTATGCGGAGATCTACTTCTTTTGCACTAACATGTGCAAATTGCCCGACATAGGCATACATATGACATGAAAATTCATAAAAATAGACAAAAGCGCGAAATTTATCGCATTCTACCCCCCTTAAAGAAAACGAGTTACGCCCTCGTAACTCACCTCAAGGAATAGGTCTGGATACTTTTTCTTCATATCGTCTTTGGCTTCCCACGTTGCCTCTTCTGACTCGTGGTTAGACCAAAGAACTTTGACAATATAAACATCTTTTTTGCGCGTACTACGCACTTTCCTGTCGAGAATCTTGACAGGTCTTTCCTCATATGTGAGGCTACTATCTATCTGAACTCTTTCAGGCTCTAACACATGACGCTCATCAGGGATATAGCGCTTAAGTTGGGAGATATGGAATACATCATGCATCTTTTCAAACTCCATTGGCAAGCCAATCTATAAGCTACTTTCCCAATGCGCTCCAAAATCTCATATGGGCCTACATATTTAGCACTTAGCTTGCCCTTTTTCCCAAATCTCATAACGCCTTTAGTGGGTGATACTTTCAAGAATACTTTATCACCTACAGCAAACTCATCTTCGCGTCGCTTTAAATCAACATAACTTTTCTGCCTATCTTGCGCAGCTTGAATTCGAGCCTGAATTAGTCCGACATTCTTAACGGTCTCCTCATAAGACTATATTCTCACTAAAGTCGTTCCAACAAATGGAACTTCTACATTTTCGTCCATATAATGCCTCAAACGGTGCCATCTTTATACTCGCATGATAACTATTTTGTAAGAAAACTCAATCAAATCTAATTGGTCCTCCAACTCCTTGAAAATCATGCACAGCTCTCAACATGTCCTCCATAGTCGATTAGTCCTCTCAGTCTGACCATCGGTCGCAGGGTGAAAGGTGTACTCATTTTCAATGTTGTCCCAAGGTTTAATTGGACCTTTTTCCAAAACTTCGATAGAAATCTAGAGTCACGGTCAGAAATAATGTCCTTTGGAACTCCATGCAATCTCACTACATGCTTGATATAGGTCTTAGCGAGTTGTTCTTTTCCATGTCTCCTTAATAGGTATGAACACGGCGGACTTGGTCAGTCTATCCACAATAACCCAAATGGTGTCATTTCCACTCTCGTCTTGGTAAGGCAGTACAAAGTCCATAGAAATAGAATCCCACTTCCATCCAGGACCTCTAACGATTGAACTTTCCCATGGTCTCTTATGGTCTATCTTCCTTTCTGACAGTTAGCACTTAGACACATATTCAGCTACCTCTCTCTTCATGTTTGGCCACCAATAGATAACCTTAAGGTCTTTATACAACTTGTCACCCCAGGGTGCACAGAATATGGAGTATTATGCCCCTCGTCCATAAGACGTCTCTTAAGGTCATTGCACTTCTGTGGTACACACCACCTCCCTTTAAACCTTAGACTCCCATCATCATGAATCTTGAAGTCAGCTTCCTTTCCTTGCTTCATTTTCTCCTTGATCTTTCTAGTGCTCATCCCAACTTGACCCTCAATAATCTCGTCGAAAACTGACACACCCAAAGAAAGAGTTACTAAGTCTAGCCTCACTTTCCCCAGGATTTAAAATTTCTAGGCTCAACCTTTGCATATCTCACACAACTCCTCAGGACTATCAAAGTACTCAAGCTATGACTCGATTTCCTACTAAGGCGTCAGCCACTACATTTGCTTTCCCCTCATGATACTGGATGTCTAGGTCATAATCTTTAATCAACTCCAGCCATCTTCTCTGCCTCATATTCAAGTCTTTTTGGGTGAAAATGTACTTCAAGCTCTTATGGTCTGTAAATATCTTACAAGTTGCTCCATAAAGATAATGTCTCCAAATTTTCAATGCAAACACTATGGCAGCTAACTCTAGATCATGGGTAGGGTAATTAGCCTCATAAGGTTTCAATTGACGCGACGCATAGCTATTACCTTACCATTCTGTTGAACACACAACCCAAACCATTTTTCGAAGCATCACTATAACCTCAAACCCTCATTCCATCAGGTAGGGTTAAAACAGGTGCAGGTTAAACGATCCTTCAAGATCTGGAAAGCTTCCTCACACTTTCATTCCACTCAAACTTGACTCCTTTTTCATCAAATTGTCATAGGTCTTGCTATCTTCGAGAAATCTTCACAAATCTCTATAATAGCCAGCTAGACCCAAGAAACTCCTAATGTCTGACACACTCTTTGGAGTTGGCCACTCACTCACAGCTTGAATCTTAGCAGGATCTACTGAGACTCCTTCCTTAGACACAAATGACCCAAGAATGCTACTTTCTCCAAACGAAACTCACACTTAGAGAACTTGGCATATAGTTGGTTTTTCCTCAAGTCTCCAAAATAATCCTCAATGTCATCATGCTCAGTTTCATTCCTCGAATATATAAAATGTCATCAATGAAAACCACATAAACTTATCCAAAACTCATGAAAGATCCTATTCATCAAGTCCATAAATATGCAGGAGCATTGGTTAACCCAAATGGCATTACAGTGAACTCATAGTGACCATAACGCGTTCTAAAGGCAGTCTTAGGTACATCCTTATCGGCTACCCTCAATTGATGATATCCAGAACGTAAGTCAATCTTCGAGAACACACTTGCTCCATTCAACCGGTTGAATAGGTCATCTATTCTAGGCAAAGGGTACTTGTTTTTGATGGTTACGTTGTTCAACTCCCTATAGTCATACATAACCTCATACTCCATCCTTTTTCTTCACAAAAACACAGGAGCTCCCCAAGGGATGCACTGGCCTATATAACCTTTATCCAAAAGTCTTGCAATTGGTCTTTAACTCACTCATCTCAGGAGGTGCCATTCTATAGGTGCCTTAGATATAGGTGCAGTTCCAGGAACTAAGTCTATGGTAAACTCAACGCTCTGCAGGCGGCATACCTGAAATCTCATGGAAATACATCCATAAACTCGTTCACTATTGGACATCCTCAAGTTTTAACTCAGCTTCCTTACTCACATCCTGCACGCTACAGAAGAATAGCTCACACCCCTTTCTCATCAACTTCTGCACTTGCATAGCAGAGATAACTCCAAACTTCTTGGGTTTCCCAAACGTCTATAGAGGTCAATTTTCCCGAAGGTTTCTCAACACTACCTTTTGAATTCACAATCAATGTTAGCCTTGTAAAGACTCAACCAGTTCATCCCAAGAATCACATCTAGGTCTCCAAGTTAACTCAATTAAGTCAGAGGAAAACACACCCTCCTATCTTCAAAGGCAGGTTTTTAAACAACTTAGTACATTTAAGACTTCCCAGTAGGAATACTAATAGACAAGTCAATTGATTCGAATTCTACTAACCCCAGACTCTTTAGACAAGACGATATAAAAGAATAAGTCGCCCCCGAATCAAATAGCGTTTTAACAAAGACTGAATTTATAGAAAAATTATCAGTGACCACATCAGCAGACCTCTCAGCTTCGTTACGACTCATCACGTACATCTTTCCTGCAGGCTTAGTCTAGTTAAGATTCTCATTCGCAAGCTTATTATAGCTCCCTTGATTATTCTGCTGACCTCCAGGCTTAGGACCCTGGTTCCCAAACTGATTGGACCCCGTCCTAACCTGGTTACCATTTCCTTGACTCTTCAGATCTTTACCTGCTTGGAGAAACACTCATACTCCCTATGGCCCTTCTTTTGGCAGTAGTTACAGGTTACTAGTTCCCCCTTACAGTCTTTCCCAGGATGGTTTTTGTCACAGAACTTGTAGTGATGCACTCTCTCAGGTTTACCCTTGCGATTATCCTAGTTATTTATCCCTTGGAAATTCCCATTACCATTTCGATTTTTCTTGAAATTCCCCTGGTTTCCCCCAGCATTAACATCCTTCTTCTTCTCACCAACTATCCCATTCTTCTTATCTCTCCTTGATTGCAACCCATAGATATGCGAAGCTCTCCCATACACCACATCTAAGGATGTAAAGGTCTCACCTCCTAGTCCCAATTGAATTTCATCAGTTAACCCTTGTTCAAACCTCTAAGCCTTAAGCTCCTCAGTAGCTACAACCTCAGGTGCAAACCTAGACAGGGCTATGAATTTGCTATAGTACCAGAAATAGTCATACTACCCATTCTAAGGTTGATGAACTCTTGAGCTTTTTGTTTTCTCATGAAGGAGGTAAAACTTTCCCTCAAACAACCACAAAGGCTTCCCAATTGAATCCTTCAGCGCATCAATCTAGCACCATTTTCTCTCCACCATAGGTCCGCCTCATCTTTCAGATAACACAGCCTGACCTACTCTCATATTAGCAGGGCATTCACTACCTCAAAAGCTTTTCAAATTCCCTAATCCAATTTCTAAGAAGGTAGGGTCAATTGTCCCTTAAAGTAGGTGGTTTCACTTTGGCCAATCTTTCGAACATTTCTCCAGCAGTCTCAGGACGTTCAACCTTTCCTGAGTCAGTTTCTCCGCCAAGAGGCGAATAGCAGCAGCTAAATCATATTGTTGGCCATTCTACTCTGGGACCTAAAGTAATATAACTCTACTTAGGTTCCAGTATAACTTACATAGTCATCTAATAAGGCAACATTTGATTTGATCATTAAAGATCGCATCAACAAACAATTCCACTAAGTTCCAACATGAAGTGTTCTCTAATAATCACATAATTATTCACGTAAAATATATTCATATCAACATTAAGTAGAATCGAGCAAGTAAAAATTATGATCACATAATGAAAATTTTAAAAAAAAATGTTCCCATCACGTGCCCAAAATAAATTCTTACTCACTCAAATAAACTAAATAATATCTTTATTCCTCCATAAAAGGGTAAAATTTATAAAAAATAAAATAACATCATAGTATCTATATTTTCCTAAAATAATAACTCTATAAAACACCTTTGTCCTTGTTGGCACACCTCCAACATTATTCCTATGACTAATATTCTATGTATATCTGTATATATAAATAAAATAAGTATATGTATAACTCTACGGCACTACATTACTATCTTTATCCTCAGCTTCCTTATACTGATCAGGCATGAATGTAGCATCCTCAAAGTCCTCTTCTTCCCCATCCTCATCATAGTCAATGAATTTCCTTTGTATCTTTAATCTTCTAATGGATATGGTATCCTCATCCTCTTCAGGTTCAGTCTCCGTTTCATACCTGAAGTAAGCATGGTAGATATCTTCCCTACTGGTGCCTCGAGCATGGTCCATTTCTAATAACATCTCATCATCACTAGGCAAACCTCTCCTTAAGATGCATCGCATCGTCCAGCGTAGATTTGTATACTCTCTATGGTCGTTAGGTGCATGAAACTCGTCGAATTCGTCGTTGCTCAGGATGATGGGGTTAAAATAGCTTCCTAGATTAGCAGACATGATTGAAGAGCTACAACACAATAAACCATAGTGGTTTAGCACTCTCTCTAACGTGTACCCACAAAATAATAGGGGCAAACAAAAACAAAGGCGTGAACATATAACACTTTGCAAGCAAGAAAATGTAAACAGTTAGCAGGAAGGAAAAATAATATTCATGCATCATAACAGGAAAGTATAATAGTATAATGCATCATCACAAGGAGGAATGAATAATAATGCACTATTTGCAGAGAAGAAAATAATAATGATGCTGAACTAACTTCCTGATGCAGGCATATAATGTTGTTATTCTATATGCCCTTCCTATACTACCCATTCTCACAATGCAATAATATAACTTTGAAGGCAAAACATATAATGCAGACACTTTTATAAATAATATTACTTAAGTGCCTCAAAAAAAAAAATATTCGAATAAAACAATAATAAAAAAAAAATTTCAAACCTATGAATTTTCGAAAACAAAATTTCGACTCCACAAAAAAAAAATTTCGGACATCATATTCGAAAAAAAAAAAATTCGAAACTGCTATGGTTTCCGAAAAAAAAAATTTCGAACCTTCTGATTTTTAGAAAAAAAAGATTTTCAAACTTTAGGCTTTCCGAATAAAAATCCGGTTTTCAGCCTAAAAAAAAATGTACTCTATATCCAAATTTTCGAAACGAACAAGTAGGAGCAATTTTAAGGTTTCCTTCAAATAACTAATAAGCTAGCTAGCTAGTTAGGCGCCTATAAGTCTTAAAATAACCTAAAGCTCTGATACCACTTTGTAACACCCCGATAATTCTCTCTTTTTAGAAATACCTTTATAATATAAAACTTAGAGACTTACCCAGGTATTATCGCTCGTGTGATAACGTATCGGCTTATTCAGAATTATGCAGCGGAAAACAATTTTACTAAAAACCAACTTTATTAAAACTTACTAAATAAATGACAAGTGTTTCAAACTTAAACACACCAACTTAAATAAACCAATGTCTGAAATAAATATGTTCATACGAAAAGAGAACTTAAACTGTGCTAATTATATAAATAGTCTCTCCATTCCAGATTCCCAATGCAATGCACATCTGCGAACCTGTAATGTCAATGCAATATCGACTCTGCTCAGTAGAAGGATCATCATAGGATCAATAGGCAAAGCCATGATCACACACACACAAACAAGCACGTAATCAGCAAAGTTGAGTACTACATATCAGACATAAATAATCCTAAACATGATACTACATAAATAACATGCAAGGATAAATAATAATATAAGTATATAATAATTTGCAGACAGCTTTTACTGAACTAAACTCTAAACCTTATTTCTTCCTTTAAATGGAATAGTTATTGGACGAGTTGACTTATCTAATAATATGAAATACGGGAGCTACCACGTATTCCAGAAATGACCTGCGATATCGAGGAACCTTTGAACTGGAAGAGGAATGGTGATCAATCCATTTCTAGAAAAGCCATTGGTTACCACCATGTACTCCAACCCTTAGTGTCCAACTCTAGACGTGCACCAGTCTAAAGTATATAACTTATTCTCGTTACACTTTACGTTATTTACATGTTATTACTCGTGTTGACACATACAAACAAGTAACACATAATTTATAATCAAACATTCATAACATAACTTCTTTTATCTTTGGATTAACAAGTGATCACAACTTACAATCCAAGACTACTCACTTCCTTTTTATTCTTTACTCACTTTCTTGTTGAACCTAGCCAACAATAAACTTTACATTTATATAGGTATAACTTGTAACTTACCAAATAAGGTCCACGATCCTCATAAGATAATAAAATGATACTTAATGAATACATGCATTACATGATCCACTTAACATATACTAATTCTTATATGACTTAATAAATAAACTAACTTAACATGCTTGCATCAATAATTCCATACAAACATTATAATCTGATAACATAATCACTTCTAGATCACATGTTGCACACAAGCATATAACATGTAAAATAAACTCCAGCAATCACATATATGAACAAATAGGTTCCTATACATTATACTAATATGTAAATACTCCTTAGAACATGCTTCTAAACCACATAGCATGTATTAATGTATGTACCTTGTATATACTAGCTTGTAGGCCACTTTTAAATCGTTAAAAGTCTCCTACAATGTAATCTCCCCTAGAAAATAAAGTAACTAACATTAATAACTTGAACCAAAAATTACAGCAGCTTTAAAACGATCAAAACCCCTTAAAACACGTTTTAAAAAGTCCTTTTTAAGTGTCAACTTAAATTATTTTTAATTCCTAGTATAGTATTACTATTCTAGCAATTAAAAATCCTTAAAAACTCCATAAATACTTCTTTTCTGAAATTACAGCACTTTTAAAATCTAATAACTCTTCTGAAAATATATACAACGTATTTAAAATTACGTACTAAACAAATCTCATAGTTTATAATATATTTCTTTAGTTTCTAGCAAATAAAAACCCTAAAAACTCTTATTTCCATGACTAAAACTAAAAATAAACTCAACATAATAAATCTGAAATTTATTATATAATAAACTATAATAGCCGAAGTTATTTACATTAATAAAACAGTAATTTAATTCGGAAACATGATAAATAATAATAAAATAACATAAAAACATAATCTTTTAATGGAATCTTAGGAAGGAAGAAAGAAAACAACCGACAACAATGGAAGGAAACTTGCGCCGGCAGCAACAACAGCAACAAGGGACCCATCGGCAGCAGTTCTTGATTTCCGAGAAGGGGTTTGTGACGTTTCTTGTTGAACAAGAAACATTACTCGAAGAAGAAGAAACGAATTTTGAGAGAGAAAGGTCGAAGAACGACGCACGAAGGAGAGAGAGAAAAGTGACGTGAGATTGAGAGAAAAATAATGTGTATGGTGAAATAATTTGGGTTGTTAGGATATTTGTATAAAGGCTTCCCTTTATGGGTTTAGGAAAAGAGATTATAATTAATGAAACTTGTTGACTAATAAGATGGACAATTTAAGACTTTAGTCATCAAATGACTCTTTCCCTTTTTATCCCTTTTTGGATTTTCGATTCCATTAAACTTCCTTTTTCAATATACTTTAATATTCAAAACCTTTATTAAAACATGCTTAATTAAAATATTTCTAATTTTATTAAGCTATGAAAAATAATTTCATTTGACTTTTAAAATTGTCAACCCTCTTTAAAAGTCAAATCATTTTCCCAAACTCATTTCGATTTAAATACAACTATATAAATACTTAAGTATATATATAAAATTTCCTTAAAATTGTGGGGGATTACAATTCGGCTAACCGCAGTCCTTCGTAAACGAAGGGCTGCGGATTTTGGGCTAACCGCAGCCCTTCACTATTAAGGGCTGCATTTTTTGAAAAACGCAACCCTTGCACCGCAGCCCTTCCGTTCTTTTCCCCTAGTGTGAGGAGAACAAAACTAACTTTGTGGAGAGCTTCAATGCCACTGTGTAGGAGTAGATAGAACAAGGCATGTGTTGACTTTGTTGGAAGGTATACTAACAACCATAATTTCATGGCTTTTGTTTTAGTGGCTTTTGTTTATGACATTATGACATGTACACTAACCCACTTTACATATGTGTTTGAAATTGCAGGTATAAGAAGGGTTTGTATGGTTAGAATATTCAAAAGAAGAGAGGCTTGTGCCACATGGAATAATGATGAGCCTTTCCCCAACATTGTCAAAATAATTCAGAAGCTTATAAAAGACTCAAGACTGTGCATATAAGAGCGGACCAGGGGAGTATGAGATTAGGGGATGGAAGATCAGTCTTGCCTGTTAGTTTGAACAGGAAAAGTTGTGTGTGTGGCTTGTGGCTGATTTCATAATTGCCCTGCAAGCATGCCATAAGAGCTCTCTTATATGCCAAAGAAGAGCCCTACAAGTACACTAGCACTTGGTACTACGCAGGAGTGTATAAGAAGATTTATGGTCAGACCATCAACAGTGTTCCAGACCCTGAAAATTGGCCAGAAATTGACCAGCAAGTGTCCTGCCACCAACATTGAGGAGGGGAGTAGGGAAACCACCAAGAAGCAGGAGAAGGGAAGAAGGTGAACATGAGAAGGACAAGAGGTCAATAACAATCAAGTGCACAATTTGCCATGAGTTTGGTCACAATAAGCTCACATGCAAAGGTGAACTTACTGCAAAGGAAAAGAAGATCCTTGTTGCAGCCAACAACAAAGGTGCATCCACTTCTGGAACTAAGAAGAGGAGTAGTGGGGATGCTTCCACTTCTGGCCCTAAGAGGAACAAGGTCACAAAATCTGTGTCACAACCTCCACATGAAGTTCAGCGTTCATAACCATCAGTTGCACAGCCGTCAGCTACACAACCACTAAGAAGATCATCTAGACTAAACAACCACTAATGGAGATTTCAAGATTTTTTTGCTACAGTAGAAGTTGTTATTTATCAGTTGTTAGATGTTTTTGTAGCTAAACGATCGCTTTTTGGTACAATGCACTTGATTGGAACTGATAGTATGGCTTTACCATCTACCGTGGAGATTGTGATAATGCATTTTATGGTAAAATGCACTTTTTGGTACAATTTGATAATGCCTCGTGCTGAAAACATATCTACTAATGCACTTTTTGGTACAATTTGCTAATGCACTTTTTGTTATGTAAATTATGTGACCTTCTTGTGCTTTTTTAATTGTAAGTTATACAATTGCCATAATGTTGACAAAATACACAACAATTTTACCCAGAAAAAGCCAACTTTCATTCACAATAAGAACAACACATCAAGGACTTAGCCACAACAATTCCTAATTTCATACATATCAAAATCACATCCCAATTACATAAATCACTTAACTCAACACAATAACAAGAACAACAATAACAACCACGAAGAGATTCACAAGCTTTTTCACAAACTTGGCCAAATCTTGAACTTCTTGCTTCAACGCCCCAATTTCTTCACTTGTTGTTGACTGAAACACACATACATCTTCCTCATATACCAATCGAAGAAACCGCAACCCCCCCCCCACTTCTGCACTTATAGTATGGCTTGCGCGAATTTCGTGTAGTTTTAGAGAACCTAACCTCAACCAATTTAGGAGGTTTCCATTCGCAATTCCTCACCCAACTGAAGCTGCCATCAATTGCCATTTTCCTCATTGGATTAGCAAGCATGGAAACCCTAGGTGTGAGAGATACAAATAAAGAAGAAGAACAAGTGAGAAAGGGAGAAAGGAAAAATGCGGGAGAATTAAAATCAGAGATGTGGGGTTTGTGGGGTTTTAAAGAGTTTGGGGTAATTAACTAAGAGGGTAGGTAAGGAAATTAGGTTTTAGTAATGTGATAGTCAATTTTAAGTGGATTAAGGTCACTAAATGTAATTAGTCACAGTACAATGTCACTTTGTATAATATTATATATTTTTGCCTTGCCACCGCATAAAAAAGTTTAAACTAAGGCTACCATGTAGAATTTCCCTATTTTTTTTAACATAATGTTTATTGTTTGATATGTCTTCTAACCTCGTCTACTAAGGCAGCTTCTGAATTGTGAAGTCTTTTTTAGTTTATTTGGACTCTTTATATTTATTATCTAGTTTTAGAGAATTATGTTTTTGTTTATCAACAACTTTGTACCAATTTTTTTTTTAATTCGTAAATTTCAAAACTCATATTGGGAGGAAAATATGATTAAACGGCAAACCGTTTTGTGTGGTCCAGTTTGACCAAAACTACGGTTGCGGTTTGTGTTGGAAAAACGTCAAATCGTATATTTGTGATTTGATTTGCGTTACATCTCAAACCGCACTAACCCGACCCACGAACAATCCTAGGTCGGGTCTTGGTCAACGTTCATGGAAATTCTAGAAAATTTATAGAATTTCAGAAAATTCATGAAATTCATATCTAGGAGATGGTTTTTTAAAAAACAAACAGAAGTTCTAATCTATTGATCTAAGGCATTAAATAAAGAAACAGACAGTAAATGTTCACATACAAAGCCTTTAATTTGAAACAAAAAAATCTAAGATTAAAAATCCTAAAATATTCATGTGACATAAAACAAATTATTATGACAAAACTCGAAACACATAATTTAAGGCTAAATCCATAATTTTCACGAAATTCGAAATCTGAGTGGGTAAATATTAAACAAACTAGAAAACTAATTATTGTGAAATGAAACTCGAAAATAAAATAAAAATTGAAAAATAACCTAGATAAACAACACATAATATAACTAAAATTCTAGAAAGATGACATAAATTTTACAAAAAACATGAAACAAAAAAATGAAACTAGGAATATACATAACCTTCAAAGAGATTGAAGCCTTCAAGCTCTTATCGTCATCTTTAAACCTGCCATCGTCAAAAATCTCCCCTTCGTTGTTGTTACTGCGTGTTTATAGAAAGAGGGGATTTGGTGTGAGAGAGAAAGATGATTTCGTGAGAAAGTGATGGAGAAGAGAGAGGAATAGAAAGAAGTAGAGATTAAGAGGGTGAGGCTGAGATGGAGAAGGAGGGTGAGGAGAGAAAGAGGATCGCGCCGTTTCAGAGAGTTTCTTTTGGATTAGGTCACGCTGTTGTGTGGTGTGTTCATTGAGGGTTATAGGTTGCCTTTTAGGTTTAAAGGGAGGGACGACCCATCTAAGAGTTTTTTTGGGGCAACAATTTGAGATGTTATTAAGACATCATTATTTTTAAATTATTAATAATAATAATAATAATAATAATAATAGTAATAATATTGATAATAGTAATAATAATAATGATATTATTATTATTAAGATCAAAATAATGCCTAACGCATTATTTGTGCGGGCCTATTATTATTATTATTATTATTATTATTATTATTATTATTATTATTATTATTATTGTTATTATTGTTGTTATTATTATTATTATTATTATTATTATTATTATTATTATTATTATTATTATTATGATGATGATGATGATGATGATGATGATGATGATGATGATGATGATGATGATGATGATGATGATGATGATGATAATGATGATGATGCAATAAAACTTTGAAAGATGTTGCATACAACTAATTAAATTAAATACTTTTGTTACAAAATTAATTCTACATAGAGACGATTAATTTAAATGGTATTTTGAGTTATTTAATTAGACGATTGATTACGTTAATGCATTTATCTTATTCAATAACATTTGCTCAGTTCAATTATGTATTTTTAATTAGTTCATTGACTTAAAAACGATCAACTCTCTGTGAGAAAGACCCTCGTACTTGGTTAATCTAAGAGTAAGATAATGCAAGTCTATATCAATTAGCTTATAGACTTATATCAATAAATTGATCTAATCCAATATCAGCATATATATGTTAGTCTTATACAATAACATATTGTTTTGATTTGTTCATATATTCATATTCACATAACTTTCATCTATCAAATAAGTTAATAACAACTTCATTAATCAACTTGTTTCACTTTAGTAATATGTTTTGTCTTCGAAATAAATAAGCTTAATCAAGGTTTACTTTGATGGGTCATTGCTAGTTGCAGTTACCTTATCAACTAACATGGACACATTATATAATCCAGTATCACCTTGTTTCAGTTCAATTAGATATTTGAGTTTCAGAATAAATGTAACTTATAAACAATTAGCTAAATCAGAGTATTCTTATTTTGATTTAGGTTATGGATTCACATTGATACAATAATCTAATAATCTGATACTAACCCGATACTAACTTGTTTCTCTTCAATATTATGTTTTGAATTCAAAATGAAGCATTGTTATCTTCAATTATCATACTAAATCATATTAATATATTCATTTAGTCCAGTATTAATGTCTTTCGGTTCGGCTTAGATGTATGAGTATAAAAAAAATGATTATAACTTGTTAACAATTAACTTAAATTGAGTGTTCTTATTGTATTCCCCCACAATTTTAAATAATTTTCATAAATATATTAAAGTATTTATGTAGTTTTATTTAAATCCAAATGAGTTTGGAAAATGATTTGACTTTTAAAAAGGGTTGACTATTTTAAAAGTCAACTAAAAATATTTTCATAGCTTAATAAAATTTGTAATGTTTTAATTAAGCATGTTTTAATAAGAGTTTTAATTATTAAAAGCATATTTGAAAAGAAAGCTTAATGGAATCGAAAGCCCAAAAGTGATAAAAAGAGAAAGGATTATTTGATGACTAAAGTCCTAATGAGCCCATCTTATTAGTCATCAAAGTTTTATTTATTGAAATTTCTTTTCCTAAGCCCAAAAGAAAAAGCCTCTATTTAAATATGCTAAAAACCCAAATTTTACCCTACACACTTTATTTCTCTCTCCTCTTTCCACGTGACTTTCATATTTTCTCTCTCTACCCGGCGCCTCTTGTTCTCTCTCCTCTTTGAGCGTGTTTTTCATATTTTCTCTCAAAAGCTTATTTCTTCTTCGCTAAGTAACGTTTCTTGTTGAACAAGAAACGTCACAAATCTTTTCAAGAACCAAATTAGTGCTGCCGCTGTCCCCTTTTTGCTGTCACTGCTGCCGGCGCCCTTCCTTTCCTCCTTGTTGTGGTTGTTTTTCTTTTCTTCTTCTCTAAGATTCCATTAACGCATTAGCTTTTATATTATTTTATTATTTATTAGCATGTTTATGATTTAAATTATTGTTTTATATGCAATATATATTTCGGCTGTCATATATGTAAAATAATAAATTTCAGATTTATTATATTAAGTTATTTTCCAGTTTTTATTATGAAAGATATAGTTTTTAGGGTTTTTAATCACTAGAAACTATATTCATAAAATATAAATCATGAGATTTGGTTAGCATATAATTTTATATGTATTAAATATATTTTCATAAGATTTATAAATTTTTATAAGTGCTGTAATTTCAGAAATTATGTATTTTAAGGTTTTAAATGATTTTTAATCACTAGAATAGTTGTACTATACTAGGGATTAAAAATAACGAAAGTTTGATACGTAAAAACGATTTTAAAACACGTTTAAGGGGTTTGGGTCGTTTTTAAAGTTGCTGTAAATTTTTAGTTCAAGGTATTTATTTTATTATTTTATTTTCTAGGCGGAGGTTTTGTAGTAGGAGACTTTTAGAGCGTAAAAGTGGCGTACAGATTCGTTCATACAAGGTACGTACATTGTCTACGTGCTATATGATTTAGAAACATGCTTTAAGGATGTTTTATTTATTAGTATCATGTATAGGACTCTGTTGTTCATATATATGATTTACTGGGATTGTTTTACATGTTATTTGCCTGTGTGCTACATGTAAACTAGAAGTATTTATGAGTATGAATGTTTGTATGGAAGTTTGATTGATGCAAGCAAATAAATCCAGTTTATGTATTAATTCGTGAATGAATTAATGTAAGTAAGATTGAATCATGTTACATGGATTCTTGAGTATTATTTATTTATCTTATAAGAACCGTGGATCTTATTTGGTAAGTACAAGTTATATCTATATAAAGGTACAGTTTACTGTTGGCTAGGTTCAACAGGCAAGTTAGTAAAGTATAAAAAGAAGTTAAAGGAGTCTTGATTGATAAGTTGTGAACACTTGTTAATTCTAAGATAAAAAGGACATTCTGTGATGATTATGTGATTATTAGTTATATGTTATTTGCTTGGTTGGTGTCAACACAAGTATTAAAAATGTATGCAACGTAAAGTGAAACGAGAATAGGTTATAGACTTTAGACTGGTGCACGTCTAGAGTTGGACACTAAGGGTTGGAGTACATGGTGGTAGCCCATGGCTTTCCTAGGATTGGATTGATCACCTTTCCTCATTAGTTAAAGGTTCCTCGATATCGCAAGTCATTCTGGATTACGGAGTCATGACCGTATTTCCTATTTTCAGTATAGACAACTCGTCCCATAACTATTCCATTTAAAGAAGAAATGAAAGTTTAGAGTCTAGTTCAGTAAGAGTCGTCTGCAAATTATTATATGTTTTATTATTATTTATTCCTGCAAGTTATATTTTTGTAGTATCATGTTTAGGGTTATGTATGTCTGATATGTAGTACTCAGCTTTGCTGATTACGTGCTTGTCTGTGTTTGTGATCATGGCTTTGCCTATTGATCCTGTGGTGATCCTTCGAGGGAGCAGAGTTGAGACGACATTGACATTACAGGTTCGAAGATGCATATCATTGGGGAATCTGGAATGGAGAGGCTCTTGTATTACTAGAACCATTTAAGGTGTTTTCCTAGAAGTTATGTTTTCAGACAATAGTTTAAGTTGGTGTGTTTAGTTTCTGACATTGTTATTGGTTTCATAAGTTTTAATAAAGTTGAATATTAATAAGTTGTTTTCCGCTGCAAAATTCTGAGTAAGCCGAAACGTTATCACACGGGCAATAATGCCTGGGTAATTCTCTAAGGTTATTATAAAAGTATTTTCTAGAAAGAGAGAATTATCGGGGTGTTACAAAGTGGTATATGGGAGCTTTAGGTTAGTTTAATACTTATAGGCGCCTAACTAACTAGCTTATTAAGTGACTTTAGCTTATTAAGTTACCTAGCTTATTGGCTTTTGGAGGAAACCTTAGTATTGCTCCTACGTTTTGATTTCAGAAACTTTTTATAAAAATTGAAATTTTGTTTTCGGAAGCATTAGGGGTTCGAATTTCGAGTTCGGCGAAAAAAAAAATTCAAAAAGTGCTGAGTCCGGAAAAAAAAAATTTCGAGTGAAGATTTTTTTTCAAGTGACCAGGTGGTCCGAAATTTTTTTTTATTTCGAAAAGTTATTTTCAGGCACTGGAGTACTATTTTTTTTTATAAAAGCGTCTGCATTATTTATCATGCCTTTAAGGTTTATAGTATTGCATTGTGAGAATGAGTAGTATAAGAAGGGCATATAAGATAGAAATATTATATGTCTGCATCAGGAAGTTAGTTCAGTATCATTATTATTTTTCTTCCCTGCAAATCTGCACATTATCATTTTTTTTGTAATAAGTGCATTATTATTATACTTCCCTGCTATTGATGCATATATATTTTTTCTTCCCTGCTAACTATTATAATTCTTGCCTGCAAAGTGTATATTTACATGCTTTTTTGTTGTTACCTTTTGTTATTTGTGGGAACACGCAGGAAGAGTCTAAACCTTCTGGTTTATTGTGTTGTAGCTCTACGAATATGGCTGCTAATCTAGGAAACTATTTTAACCCATCGTTCTGACTGACGATAAAGCCGACGACCGTCATCCACCCATTGACCATAGGGAATATGAAGAACTGCATTGGATAATGCGTTGTATTTTGAGGAAAGAATTTGCTAGGGATGATGAAGTCATCATAGAGATGGACGTGCTAGAGGTACTACTAGGGAGGATATTTATGATGCATGTATGAGGATTGAATCGAACCTGAAGAGGACGAGACACCATCTATTAGAAGGTCTAAGATTCAGAGGAAGTTCATCGATTACTATGAGGATGTGAAGAGGATGAAGCTAGTGATGAAACTTCATACCTGAGCAATATAAGGAAGACAAGGATAAGGATGGCAATGTAGTGCCATAGGTATATTACTTATATACTTTATTTTATATATACATATAGATATACATAAGGTTTTAGTATAAGAATAATGTTGGATATGTGCCACAAGACAAAAGGTGTTTTATAGATTATCATTTTAGGAAAAATATAGATACTGTGTGTGTTTTTTATTTCACATTATTTTCCCTTCTATGGAAGAATAAAATATAGTTTATTTTATTGAAGGAGTAAGAATTTTTTTGGGCACGTAATGGGAATATTTTTATTTATTTTATTTTCATTATGTGATTTAATTTTCTTGCTCAATTTTCATGTGATAGAATTATTTACGTGAACAATTATATATATAGAGAACATTCATGTTGAAACTTAGTGAAATTGTATGTTGATGCGATCTTTAATGATCAAATCAAGTGTTGCCTTGCTTAGATGACTATGTAAGTTTTCTGGAACCTGAGTAGAGTTATATTACTTTCAGGTCCCGAAGTAGAATGGCTAACAACACTGAACTAGCTGATGCTATTCGCCTCTTGGCGGAGAAACTGAATCAGGACAAGGTCGAACGTCCAGAGACTGCTGGAGAGATGTTCGAAAGACTGGCCAAAGTGAAACCACCTTATTTAAGGGACAAGCTGACCCTACCTTCCTAGAGAACTGGATTAGGGAATTTGAGAAATATTTGAGGTAGTGAATTGCCCTGCTACATGAGAGTAGGCAGGCTGTTTTATACCTAAAGGATGAGGCTGATTTGTGGTGGAGAGAAAAGGGGCTAGATTGAGTGCTGCTGAGGGATTCAATTGGGAAGCCTTTGTGATTTTGCTGAGAGGAAAGTTTTACCCTGTCTTCATGAGGAAACAGAAAGCTCAAGAGTTCATTAACCTTAGAATGGGTAGTATGACTATTCTGAATACTATAGTAAGTTCATAACCCTGTCTAGGTTTGCACCTGAGGTGGTAGCTACTGAGGAGCTTAAGGCTCAGAGGTTCGAACAAGGGTTGACTGATGAAATCCAGCTGGGATTAGGGGGTGAGACCTTTACATCTTAGATGTGTGTATGGGAGAGCTTCTCAATATTTATGGTTGCAATCAAGGAGGATAAGAAGAATGGATAGTTGGTGAAAAGAGAAAAGAGGTTAGTACTGGGGAAACCAAGGTAACTTTAAGAAAAACCGGAATGGAAATGGGAATTTCAAGGAAGAACAACCAGGATAACCGTAGTCAGGGTAGACCTGAGAGGGTTCACAATTGCAAGTGTGTGACAAAAACCATCCTGGGAGAGACTGTAAGGGAGACTAGTGACCTGTCATTATTGCCAGAAAAGGGTCACAGAGAGTATGAGTGCTCTCTAAGCACGGAAAAGGTTTGAAGACTCAGGGAAATGGTAATCAGGCTAGACAGGGTCAATCAGATAGGGAACCAGGGTCCTAAGCCTGGAGGTCAGAATAACCAAGGAAACATAGTAGGCCTACTGCTAATGAAATCCTACCCAGAACAACCTGCGGGAAAAGTGTTCGTGATGAGTCATAGCGAAGCAGAGAGTCTGCGGACGTGGTAACTGGTAATTTCTCTGTTAATTCAGTTTTCGTTAAAACGTTATTTGATTCGGGGGCGACCTATTCTTTTATTTCGCCTTCTGTTCTAAAGAGTCTGGGATTAGAGGAGTATGAGTAATTGACTTGTCTGTTAGTATTCCTACTGGGGAAGTCGTTAAGTGTACTAAGTTGTTCAAGAACTTACCTTTGAAGATAGGAGGGAGTGTCTTTCCATCCGATTTAATCGAGTTTAACTTAGGAGATTTAGATGTGATTCTTGGGATGAACTGGTTGAGTCATTACAAGGCCAGGATCGATTGTGAAGTTCAAAAAGTAGTGTTGAGAAACCCTTCGGGAAAATTGACCTCATATAGACGATTTGGGAAACCAAGAACTTTGGAGTGATCTCTGCTATGCAAGTGCAGAAGTTGATGAGAAAGGGGTGTGAGCTTTTTCTGTAGGTGCAAGATGTGAGAAAGAAGCTGAGTTAAAACTTGAGGATGTTCCATAGTGAATGAGTTTATGGACGTATTTCCGAGTGAAATTTCAGGTATGCCGCCTGCAAGAGCTGTTGAGTTTACCATAGACTTAGTTCCTGGAACTGCACCTATATCTAAGGCACCTTATAGAATGGCACCTCCTGAGATGAGTGAGTTAAAGAGCAATTGCAAGAACTTTTGGATAAGGGTTATATCAGACCTAGTGCATCGCCTTGGGGAGCTCCTGTTTGTTCGTAAGAAAAAGGATGGGAGTATGAGATTATGTATCGACTATAGGGAGTTGAACAATGTTACCATCAAGAACAAGTACCCTTTGCCTAGAATAGATGACCTATTCGATCAACTGAATGGAGCGAGTGTGTTCTCGAAGATTGACTTACGTTCAGGATATCATCAATTGAGGGTAGCGATAAGGATGTACCTAAGACTGCCTTTAGAACGCGTTATGGTCACTACGAGTTCACTGTAATGCCATTTGGGTTAACCAATGCTCCTGCTATATTTATGGACTTGATGAATAGATCTTTCATGAGTTTTTGATAAGTTCGTAGTGGTTTTCATTGATGACATTTTGATATATTCGAGGAATGAAACCGAGCATGATGAACATTTAGGATTATTTTGGAGACTTGAGAAGAACCAACTATATGCCAAGTTCTCTAAGTGTGAGTTTCGTTTGGAGAAAGTAGCATTTTGGGTCATTTTGTGTCTAAGGAAGGAGTCTCGTAGATCCTGCTAAGATTCAAGCTGTGAGTGAGTGGCCAACTCCAAAGAGTGTGTCTGACATTAGGAGTTTCTTGGGTTTAGCTGGCTATTATAGGAGATTTGTGAGAGTTTCTCGAAGATAGCAAGACCTATGACTAATTTGATGAAAAAGGAGTCCAAGTTTGAGTGGAATGAGAAGTGTGAGGAAGCTTTCAGATCTTGAAGGATCGTTTAACCACTGCACCTGTTTAACCCTACCTGATGGGAATGAGGGATTTAATGGTTTGGGGTTGTGTGTTGCAACAGAATGGTAAATAGCTTATGCGTCGCGTCAATTGAAACCTTATGAGGCTAATTACCCTACCCATGATCTAGAGTTAGCTGCCATAGTGTTTGCATTGAAGATTTGGAGACATTATCTTTATAGCAACTTGCAAGATATTTACAGACCATAAGAGTTTGAAGTACATATTTACCCAAAAAGACTTGAATATGAGGCAAACAAGATGGCTAGAGTTGATTAAGGATTATGAGGGGAAAGCAAATGTGGTTGCTGACGCCTTGAGTCGAAAATCGAGTCATAGCTTGAGTGCTTTGATAGTCCCTGAGGAGTTGTGTAGAGATATGCAAAGGTTGAACCTAGAAATTTTAAATCCTGGGGAAAGTGAGGCTAGACTTAGTAATCTTTCTTTGGGAGTGTCAGTTTTCGATGAGATATTGAGGGTCAATGGGGATGAGCATCTAGAAAGATTAAGAGAAAATGAAGCAAGGTAAGGAAGTAGACTTCAAGATTCATGATGATGGGAGTCTAAGGTTTAAAGGGAGGTGGTGTGTACCACAGAAGTGCAATGACCTTAAGAGACGTCTTATGGACGAGGGGCACAAACTCCATATTCTGTGCACCCTGGGGGTGACAAGTTGTAAAAGACCTTAAGGTGATCTATTGGTGGCCAACATGAAGCGAGAAGTAGCTGATATGTGTCTAAGTGTCTAACCTGTCAGAAAGTGAAGATAGACCATAAGAGACCCATGGGGAAAGTTAATCTAGAGGTTCCTGGATGGAAGTGGGATTCGATTTCTATGGACTTTGTGACTGCCTTACCCAAGACGAGAGTGGAAATGTACCATTTGGGTATTGTGGATAGACTGACCAAGTCCGCTGTTTCATACCTATTAAGGAGACATGGAAAAGAAGCAACTCGCTAAACCTATATCAAGCATGTAGTGAGATTGCATGGAGTTCCAAAGGACATTATCTCGGATCGTGACTCTAGATTTCTATCTAAGTTTTGGAAAAAGGTCCAATAAACCTTGGGACAACATTAAAATGAGTACCGCCTTTCACCCTGCGACCGATGGTCAGACTGAGAGGACTAACAAACTATGGAGGAATGTTGAGGCTTGTGCTATAGATTTTCAAGGAAGTTGGGAGGACCAATTAGATTTGATTGAGTTTTCTTACAACATAGTTACCATGCGAGTATAAAGATGGCACCTTTTGAGGCTTATATGGACGGAAGTGTAGAAGTCCCATTTGCTGGAATGACTTTAGTGGAAATATAGTCTTGGGGACTGAATTCATTGAGGAGACCGTCAGGAATGTTAGATTGATACAGGCTCAAATTCAAGCTGCGCAAGATAGGCAGAAGAGTTATGCAGATTTAAAACGGCGAAGATGAGTTGCTGTAGGTGATAAAGTATTCCTGAAAGTATCACCCACAAAGGCGTTATGAGATTTGGGAAAAAGGGCAAGCTGAGTGCTAAATATGTAGGCCCATATGAGATTTTGGAGCGCATTGGGAAAGTAGCTTATAGATTGGCATTGCCAATGGAGTTTGAAAAGATGCATGATGTTTTCATATATCCCAACTTAAGCGCTATATCCCTGATGAGCGCATGTGTTAGAGCCTGAAGAGTCAGATAGATAGTAGCCTCACTATGAGGAAAGACCTGTCAAGATTCTCGACAGGAAAGTGCGTAGTACGCGTAACAAGGATGTTCATATTGTCAAAGTTCTTTGGTCTAACCACGAGTCAGAAGAGGCAACGTGGGAAGCCGAAGAGGATATGAAGAAAAAGTATCCAGACCTATTCCTTGAGGTGAGTTACGAGGGCGTAACTCGTTTTCTTTAAGGGGGTAGAATGCGATAAATTTCGCGCTTTTTGTCTATTTTTATGAGATTTTCATGCATATGTATGCCTATGTTGGGCAATTTGCACATGTTAGTGCAAAAGAAGTAGAGTCTCCGCATAAGAAAAGTGTTCATAAGTAACACAAGTGTTTTAAAAATGGGAAAGTGCACGAGAGGCACTACCTTTTCTCAAAGTTTTCGAAATGATGAGTTCAACTTTCGAAAGTACGAGGGTTTTGTGTTAAGTTTCGGGACGAAACTTCTTTTAAGGGGGTAGACTGTAATCCCCCACAATTTTAAAGGATTTTCATAAATATATTAAGTATTTATGTAGTTATATTTAAATCCAAATGAGTTTGGAAAATGATTTGACTTTTAAAAAGGGTTGACTATTTTAAAAGTCAACTAAAAATATTTTCATAGCTTAATAAAATTTGTATTTTAATTAAGCATGTTTTAATAAGAGTTTAATTATTAAAAGCATATTTGAAAAAGAAGCTTAATGGAATCGAAAGCCCAAAAGTGATAAAAAGGGAAAGGATATTTGATGACTAAAGTCCTAATAGCCCATCTTTTAGTCATCAAAGTTTTATTATTGAAATCTCTTTTCCTAAGCCCAAAGGAAGCTCCTATTTAAATATCCTAAAAACCCAAATTTTACCCTACACACTTTATTTCTCTCTCCTCTTCACGTGACTTCATATTTCTCTCTCTACCCGCTCTTTCTCTCTTTCCTCTTGAGGCGTTTTCATATTTCTCTCAAAAGCTTGTTTCTTCTTCGCTAAGTAACGTTTCTTGTTGAACAAAGTCACAAATATTTTCAAGAACCAAATTAGTGCTGTCGCCGTCCCCTTTTTGCTGTCATTGTTGCCGGCGCCCTTCCTTTCCTCCTTGTTGTGGTTGTTTTCTTTTCTTCTCTCTTAAGATTCCATTAAAGATTAGTTTATATTTATTTTATTATTTATTAGCATGTTTATGATTTAATTATTTTTTATATGAAATATATATTTCGGCTGTCATATATGAAAAATAATAAATTTCAGATTATTATATTATTATTTTCAGTTTTTATATGAAAGATATAGTTTTAGGGTTTTTAATCACTAGAAACTATATTTATAAAGTATAAATATGAGATTTGTTAGAATATATTTTATATGTATTAAATAATTTTCAGAAGTTTATAAATTTTATAAGTGCTGAATTTCAGAAATTATGTATTTTAAGGTTTTAATGATTTTTAATCACTAGAATAGTTGTACTATACTAGGGATTAAAAATAACGAAAGTTTGATACGTAAAAACGATTTTAAAAACGTTTAAGGGTTTGGGTCTTTTAAAGTTGCTGTAAATTTTTAGTTCAAGTATTTATTTCATTATTTTATTTTCTAGGCGGAGATTTGTAGTAGGAGACTTTTAGAGCGTAAAAGTGGCTACAGATTCGTTTATACAAGGTACGTACATGTCTACGTGCTATATGATTTAGAAACATGCTTTAAGGATGTTTTATTTATTAGTATCATGTATAGGACTCTGTTGTTCATATATATGATTTACTGGATTGTTTTACATGTTATTTGCCTGTGTGCTACATGTAAACTAGAAGTATTTATGAGTATGAATGTTTGTATGGAAGTTTGATGCAAGCAGATAATCAGTTTATGTATTAATTCGTGAGTGAATTAATGTAAGTAATTGAATCATGTTACATGGATTCTTGAGTATTATTTATTTATCTTATAAGAACGTGGATCTTATTTGGTAAGTACAAGTTATACCTATATAAAGGTACAGTTTACTGTTGGCTAGGTTCAACAGGCAAGTTAGTAAAGTATAAAAAGAAGTTAAAGGAGTCTTGATTGATAAGTTGTGAACACTTGTTAATTCTAAGATAAAAAGGATTTCTGTATGATTATGTGATTATTAGTTATGTGTTATTTGCTTGGTTGGTGTCAACACAAGTATTAAAAATGTATGCAACGTAAAGTGAAACGAGAATAGGTTATAGAATTTAGACTGGTGCACGTCTAGAGTTGGACACTAAGGGTTGGAGTACATGGTGGTAACCCATGGTTTCATAAGTTTTAATAAAGTTGATTTTTAATAAGTTGTTTTCCGCTGCAAAATTCTGAGTAAGCCGAAACGTTATCACACGGGCGATAATGCCTGGGTAATTCTCTAATGTTATTATAAAAGTATTTTCTAGAAAGACGGGGTGTTACACTTATCTTATAGCTTATCAATTTAATTTGATACATTAATTTATCAATCCAATATCAATTTTCTTCACTCCAATATTATGTTTTAAAATCAAAATGATACAACTTAATCTTACGTTAAATGAAGCACAATTATTTTCAATTACTTTACCGACTTATGTTGTCATATTCACCTAACCTAATATCAATTTTTTTTCCAGTTTGGCCAAGATGTTTGAGTTTCAAAATGAATATAACTTGTTAACTATTAACTGAAATGGGGTATTGTTATCTTGATTTCACTTATTGATTCACATAGATACCTTCATCTAATCCAATATAACTTATTTTACGTCGATTATATGGTTTCAGTTTTCAAATGCATCTAGCTTAATAACTAGTATAGTTATATTAATCCATTGATCTAATATAGTTATAGTAAGACATTAATCAAATCATCTTTCAAAAAAATATCTAACTCATCTTTCGAGGAAGTTTATAAGAATTTATACTAGTAATATGATACATCCTTTTTTTACCAAACATGACGTGATTTGCGTACAACTAAAATTTTGAATATCGACTTATATGAAATTTTCTTATTCCAAATTATTGAATATAGCAGTAAAGTACACACATACATATCGATGTCACTTTCATACACGTTTTTCAGAAGTACAACAAGTTTTTCGAGGTAAGTGCTAGACTACACTTATTTGCCAAGTTAATTTTAATCGAACCCGAAAAAAAAGTTAGCCAAAATCGGACATGGAATTCCATTTTCCCCGAACAAATACAAGAAGGTGACTAACTTCTACTGAACCAATTCAATTATTGTCGAACTTATGTGATTTTCATCAATAACTGAAATAATCTGTAATGAAACTCAAAATAATTAACTGCAATGTGTTTTATTTGCTATGGATCCAACCGTTGGTTGGTTTAACTATTCGAGTAAAAACTGGTTTAAAATGCAACTGAACTGATTGGAAAGAAAAATAATAATTGAATTAAACTGAACTGAAAAATTTGTTAACTGAACTGAACTGTTGTAAACCGAATTGATATGAACTGAACTGTTTGGATATAACCATAACTGAATTGTCGAAAAGAATTGACACCTAGTTTCAATTATATCTCTAGAAAATCTAAAATTAAGTAATATGATGGATACAGAGGGAGTTGGAGATAAGCATAAGCTAGGAAAAAGACAAGTTTTCCCATTAAATAAACATTTTTCTAGGAGGTAGAAGAAGGTAATATTGTTCAATTGGCAAATAGTAGGAGAAAACTTCTGACAAAATGGAGAAATTTACTTTTCTAGATTCCCTTAGATAAGTGAAAATTTTCGTGATAAGTTAAAATCAAAACGATATATTTTCTAGGAAATTGCAAATTATTGTAAAAATTAACTTATTAGTAAAAAATACTTCCTATATTAACCAAACAAACAATTGATTAGTATAATTCATAGAGATTTATTAATCAATATCGCAACGTTATGCTGCCCCTCACTCAAAATCTTTAATCCGTCAATGTCTTTGGCATGAGGGAGTATCACCTAAAAGCGTACTTTTTTGAGGGGAACTTGAGGCATCTAAGTTAGTATATGGATTGTACAAAGCGAATTCTTCCAAAGAAGTTGAGCTTTGATATTTTGATTAGTGTTCCCTGGCCATCAAAACTAAAAACAAAAACAAGTGTCTTAGTCAAGGATGAAGGGAAAAAAGAACACAAAAATAATATAGAAGAAAGTTGCGTTTCTTTTTAAATCGTTGGTGCGATCCATCATCCATTACTTTATAGTAGTATGTTTTATTTTAAAATGTTTGCCAACAACAAGTAGCCCGAGCTCCTTTCAGCCTTGAAATAGAAATAGTTCTTTCTCTCTCTAAACATCATTCCCTCCAACGCTCTTTTGTTTTTATCCTTTATTTCCTCCTCCGACCTTTGCAAATTCCAAATCACAAATCTTGCATATATCTTCTCCTCATCAACTCACTGAAAAAACAAAATAAAAATAGTGTGAAAATGGCAGCTGATCTAAGCTTCTATGTTGGAGTCATAGGTAAGTCCTAAGCTAATAATGCTACACTCCATTTTATTTCAGCTGATCGATAAAATGCTGCTGGTAATTTACAATCTATCTTTCTTTCTTTTTGTTTCGCAGGCAACGTTATATCATTGCTCATGTTTCTCTCTCCTGTGTAAGTATTTTTCCTTATCATCCGATAAAATTCAGATTGAACACTTCTGCGTATTAGTATTGTTCTAAAAGAGCTAATTTTGTTGTTTCCCTAATCTCGTTTATTTTTTAAAAAAATTCAGTGTCTATATATCATAATATCATTGTTTCAAAATGTACTTTCCATTATCTGATTACAAATCCCATATAAAAGAGTAGATATATTTTATTGATAATGATGAAGGTGATGAATGCTAAAACTTGCACTTTTGTGATGAATATGAAGGTCAACGTTTAAGAGTATAGTTGAGCAGCGAGATACAAAAGAATTTGAGAGTGTGCCATACATATGTACACTCTTAAACGCGTCTTTATGGACTTACTATGGTATCATTAAGCCAGAATTGCTTGTATCTACCATCAATGGATTCGGAGTTGTCGTCGAATTGGTCTACGTCATTTTGTTCCTTATCTTTGCGCCTCGCAGAATGAAGGTATGGCTTATGTGGTACATTGTATTATGTAGTACAATCATATGCATCTTCCTCTTGTTCTTGCTTTGATTATGGAAAGTTACAAAGGAATTTTGTAGTCGATAATACATGAAGGTGACAGTAATAAAGTTTTATTAGTCCTTTGATTTTGTAAATATAACTTGGACATGAAACACGTGTTTTGCTTTTTCCCCTTGAATGTTAGAGAAAACACAGCTGTCAAGGGTTGACAAGTTTAAAAGTGACAATTATCTTCACAAATTTTGGTATAATTTCATTGATATCCCCTTTGTTACTTTCTACTCCCTCCGTCTCATAATATAGTGCTCGTTTATTTTTTACGTGGTCTCCAAAATCTAAAAAGTTGATATTATGAAATTATACATTGAGACATATCGTCTAACAAAATTACACATGAATATGTTTTTTATATATACAAATGATAATATTCGGTTAAAAATTTAAAGTTTGACTCATCAAAAATGAAGTAGGCATCACTATATTATGAGACGGACAAAGTATCAAACAAATAATTCAAGAGGATCTATATAATATTTTTTTTTGTTTCTTTACTAGTAAGGTTTTTCATGTTTCAGAATTTTCTATTACTTCGTCCATTTTTAAACAATTACATAATAAGTGTTATAAACTCTCTTTAGAAAGTTTTTTTTTAATTACAAAAATGTCATTACTTAATCTCCCAACTATTTAATTAGTTTATTATTCACCAACCTAAACATCAATTAATCAACCCACCCATGACTTACCCCTCAACTCAACTCACCCAACACCTCTCTCCTCAACTTAACCCACCACCTCGATACCACCACCACCAATTCGACACCACCACAAGCACTCGGCACTACCGCGCCACCACCAATCCGACACCACCACCAACACCCGACACTACGGCGCCACCACTGGCCCGACACTATCGCGCCACCACCGGCCCGACACCACCCCCATTTGATTTCAAAAATATTCTTCCTTCTATTCCCATCATCATCTTCACCAGATCTATAAATTTGTCAGCAATTATATTAGGGTTTTACTAAACGACGCCCTAAATTTTCCTAGTAACGCCCTAAATACATTATTTTTATACCGTATTTATACACTTACATAATTGTATTTCTTTTCTCTCTCCTCCCCTTGACTCACTCCCCTAACCCTTCCTCCTCCCATTTCAGAAACTGACTTCCCGCCCCACCACCACCACCATCTTCTTCTCTATTTTCAGACTTTTAAATCGATAATACTCTTTGATTATGGCACAAAACAGAACAAAACAGCACCTAACATCATGCTTTAAAGTCCAATGAAATCCACTATCAAGCATCATGGACGCCCTACCACCACCACCACATCTTCTCCATTTTCACAAACTCCTCATTCAAACCAAAAAGAACCACCACGGACAACGAGACCGAAATTTCCTTTAAAAAAAAAAAGGAGACTGAATTTTTTTTTTTAAAAAAAAGGGGCGTCCTTGGCAGGCGCCTCACCCATAAGGCGAGGCGCATGCCAAAGGACGCCTTCACCGGTGGTGGGGCGTCCTTGGTGGACGCCCCATTTTTTTCTAAATTTTTATTTTAAAGAAAGGCATGCGTCCACCATGGACGCCCCACCACCGGTGGAGGCGTCCATGACAGGCGCTCCACCATGTGGTGAGGCGCCTGCCATGGATGCCTCCACCAGTGGTGGAGCATCCATGGTGGACGCCTCCACCAGTGGTAGAGCGTCCATGGTCGACGCCTTCTTTTTTTTAAAAAAAAAAAACTTCACTGTAAATGAAGAGTTTCTTGGTGAATCGCGACGTTCAAGGGAGAAAATTAGGAAATCTCAAGAAAATTGTGCATTGAAATGAATGCTTTTTGAAGATCTATGAGAATTGTTTTTCCCCTTTCTTTTTATCTTGACTGTATAAAAATGGATAGCAAAACAGAGGAGAGAGAAAAAGAGAAGGAGAAAAAAATAACGCCTCACAAGGTTTTTTTTTGTTTAATTTCGATTTTAATTGTGAGCTGCGACGCCAGTAGCGGTGCGGCAGTGGTGGAACGGCGGTGGTGGTGCTGCGATGGTGTGTCGACACCTGTGCCCAGTAGGTATGGGGAAGAAGATGAGAGGGAAAGTGAAGGAAGAAGAGCAGAAAATCTGAAAAATGAGAAAATACAGTATATTATACGTATTTAGGGCGTTACTAGGAAATTCTAGGGCGTCGTTTAGCAACCCAGTTATATTATTCGGAATTCCTCTAAGATTCATACCCTCTTTATGTTTGTTCTACATAAGAAAGCGCAAAAAAAATACCAGAGCAATCACCAAGAAAGAAACGATATTGGACCACAAAACTCATGCTTCATTAGAACTTCGTATTAATGGAGTCCAATGTCTTCTTTCTTATGACAATTACAACATAAGTCCTAATTTGATTTTATTACTCTCTACCTTCTATTTCACAGATCTAGGATTTATTTTGTTCTTGTATTGCGAATTTGTATTGATAATTTCGATTTCGACATACAAACAAACAAAAGAAGGGGAAGAGTGGGGGAGAGTGAGTACAGAGAAGTGCAAGAACGGGAAGGTGGGATCCACGTGGAGAGGAAGGGGGAATATGATTTGACAGTGGTGTGGCGATCGTCGGTGGTGGCACTGTTGTGGTGGATGGCAAGTGGAATATGTTGGGTTATATGAAGTTGTTAGGAAATTACTCTAGGTGTTTCATTTAATTAAGTTGCCTAAACTTTATTTTTTGTAGTCCCCAACTTTCTCTCTTTAGGTGTCTTGGTTTATGTGTCACTTCTCTTTGTTGCACTTATTAAGAAATAGAGGATAATACAACATTCATATTTTTTAAAAATATATTCTCTTGTTCTTTTTTATTAAGAAATAGAGGATAGTACAACATTCATATTTTTTAAAAATGACCATGTCTATTGTCATGCTAAGCGTGAAACCAGATGTAAGCTCTGCATATGGCATTGATGTGCTCAATGATTTTTTTAGGCATGATAAAGTTTTGGTTCCAATACACACTAATGCTCATGAGAACCGAGTTTGTAATACCCCTCATGATTAGTTTGAAGGGATTTAGCAGGCTACTTATTCCAACAAGATACATCTTTCTTTTAGAGAGCTCATTTCCTTAGTTACTCCATAGTTAAGCTTGTTTGGCTGGGAGTAGTCCAAGGATGGGAGACCCCCTAGGAAGTTTCTTAAGGTACTGAACTCTTCCTGCAAAAGACAGCCTCCATCATAGCTTGTACAACTTGCTTATCACCTTTACAAAACATCAAGAGGTCATCACTAAAACATAGATGGTTAAGCTTTAAGTATCTGAATCTGGTATGTATTTAAACTAAGGGACGTCCCAACACCTGTCATATTCCATAGATTGAGTAAACAAGAAGGGGGTGAGAGGATCTCCTTGTCTCAACCATCTCTTGGGCTGAAGAAGATCAGTAGGGTTACAATTCAACAAAATGGAGAATCTGGTGGTAGACATACATGTCATTATGAGTTGAGTGAAGTTACTAGGAAACCCTAGTTCAGTCGTGATTTCTTCAATGAAAGCCCACTCGACAATATCATAGGCCTTTTTGATATCCAGCTTCATCAAGCAACTGGGAGGAGCCTGGCCTTCATTATACATTTTAATCAAATCTTTGTAAATAATCACATTGTGCAAGATTGATCGCCTTGATACAAAAGCTCCCTGATTCTCAGAGATAATATAGCAAAACTTTGCCGAGTCTATCACAAAGTAGTTTAGAGATACATTTGTAAATAGTAGAATAACAGGCAATAGGTCTAAAATTACCTACTAAGGCAAGCACAAGAACCTTAGGTACTATAGTGATGGAAGTGACATTAATTTCGTTGAAAATCTTGCTAGTGTTAAAGAAATACATTATAGAAGCACACACATCATGTTGCAAAATGGGCCAAGCAGCCTTAAGAAAATGGTTGTTGTAACGATATCCATACTTGGAGCTTTGTTGCTTGGAATGCTTTGCATCACATGTTTAATGTCATCCATAGAAACTCTCTATGAGTAGCAGTCAATCTAGCTCCCCTGTCAATGATGGCAGGGTCCACAACAAGCCCATCATGCTTAACAATTCCAAAAGGTTACCATAGAACTGTAAGAAGGCATGCTAAATATCTTCTCTAGTGTGCATCCAATTTCCATTCTGGTCATGAATCGAGAGAATGATATTATGCCTTCGTATCTGCTTGATGCTTTGATGAAAAATCCTAGAGTTCTCATCCTACACACTAGCCAATCAAGCTTATCAATTTATTGAAGAAAAGAGATCATATGTGCTTCTTCGATCCTAAGCACAGTTGTAGGTCATAACAGTTGTCTTCTCTATAGTAGTAGCATTTGAATGACTAGGATCATAGTGCAAAACTTCCTGAGCTTCAATAAGAAGGAGTAATACTTCTTGCTATCAGCTTCTAGTTCACTCAAAGCATTCTTATTTAAAAATTTCAGGTTACTTTTCAACCATTTAAGTCTCTACATCACTCTATACATCTTGCATCCATGTATAGACTTTTCCTAATTGTGTTGCACTAAAGTTAAAAAGTTATCAGCCTTAGTCCACATATTGTAAAACCTAAAAGGCCTTACTTGCTCATGAAATTAACTCAAAATAATTGGGCAATGATCAAAATCTCCTTCTTCAAGGTATTCAGCCTCAGAATTAGGAGAAGCAGCCTCCCAAGCTGAGTTAGATAAGACCATGGCAATTCTTGAAAAAACTCTAGCCTCCCCCTCTTGCAAGCTTGCATACAAGTCTTCATGTCATGAATGTCACATTCTCACAAGGGCACCTCCAACCCTGTCTTCAATGTCCATGATAGCATTAAAGTCTCCCATAATGATCCAAGCTTCCTTTATAAAGCTTGAAATATCTCTAATATCATGCCACAACTTTCTTCTAATTAACTTATTTTATCATTA
The DNA here is from genome assembly GCF_026745355.1 of Beta vulgaris subsp. vulgaris. Classification (NCBI taxonomy): domain Eukaryota; kingdom Viridiplantae; phylum Streptophyta; class Magnoliopsida; order Caryophyllales; family Amaranthaceae; genus Beta; species Beta vulgaris. The sequence goes on along the minus strand of NC_079204.1, from coordinate 39,387,028 downwards.
GGAACCATAGATAAAGGAGCAAGTAAATCTAGTATTGCTAGAGGTAGAGGTGATCAAACAATGAATGCCCTGGTCACTCATACAGATGATATCTACCAGGAAAGAGCGAGGATCCCACGCAATAATAATCCATCCTGACTTGCAACAACTGATATTAGTGGTAAAATTCCATCCTAAGCATAATCTAAGATAAAGATCCCCCATCTTAGGGGCTTAACCTTAGTTTCAAGGAGGCTAAACTACTTAATATGGTGAGTTTGAATGAATTGACTCACCTCGTTCTGCTTTGAGACCCTGTCTAACCCCCTTACATTCCAACAAAGGACTATCCATTGGGCTTAGGAGGTTTTGCTACCTCCTGGTCCAATGAGTCATTCCTTCTAAACTTCATCATGTTTCATAATGCATGCTTCTCCAGCAACCTCTATTAAAGCCTGGAATCTATTTGTGGTTGCGATAGCCTTCATTGATTGCCCATGGCTTTTACTGAATCTAGACACCTGAGCAGTAGAAACAATAGGTAGAGGAGCAGGGTTTACAAGGGGAACCTTAGGTTTCCAAACCTACTTCCTAGGAGGAACTTTTTTCACACACTTCTAACTATTTTGACCCAACCCCTTACAAGTAGAGCCTGTAATGCGCAACCAATCAAATTCAACAGCCTGATAAACGATTTCTCCCTTTTCATTGAGAAACTTAGTGTAATCAATCCACGTTTACTTCAAATCATGACCCTAGAAAAGAATAGTTTATCCCTATTTTACAGAGGCTTTTTTCCTAGATACTTCACATCCAATCCCATCAAATTCACCCGAATGAGAATTTTCGTAACAGGATTTTTAGTCATGCTCATATTTTCATCCTATGGTTTCATTACAACAGACTTCGAATCGGAAAACATAGGACCATCATTCAAGACCTTCTAAGCAGATTCAATTGCAGCAAATCGAATCAATAAAATACCCTTCCCTCCCAAAGCAACTTTATCCACTCCCAATTTACCCCAAATGTGACGCACAAATCCCGACATGACATTTTATGGAGGATTTGCACCTAACACATAGACTACCACAACAAATTTCCAATAGAAATCTCATCCTTAATGTCATCAACATCAATTTTAACCATATCACCATTATTAATGTGCATAGAATCATTTGCATTGAAATCAGCAATTCTATCATTCGAGGAATTAAGCACATTAGGAACATTCACAATTGTATCACATTCAAATCAACAATGTTCTTGATCGCATAATTAACTTCATTTGAATTCACACAGTTCGCGCTAGATTTTGAGATTGATTGGAAATGAGAACTTATAGGTTTTCCGGCCGAAACTCCATTAATCCAAGCATTAAAGACATCATGAACCTGAGATTGATGTTGCAAATCGCTCAAAGAGGATGGAGGAGAGAGAATTTGATTATCAAACACAATCGGATCGTCTGGGTCTTCGAACTCCATGGATTCAACCCCCTCCAGACCTGCCTGAGTTATAACTTCCGCTAATTGATCATTCTTACTAGCATTGTGTAAGTTCATCTTTGTACATTGCCGAGTTTTTCTGCTAGAAGTTGATGGGAGAGGGTGTTTGCGAGGTCTTGCCATACCTGTAAAAGAGAGTTTAATTTAAACCCTTTTCGCCCTTTCTCAAACTTTCTTAACATGTTTTCGATATTCCATTTTCTTGTTCTTGTGCAAAGATAAACATTGCAAATTTTAAGAAAAAAAGAAGCATATTATTAGCTACATGTTCTAGTACTTCTTTCAATTGTTAGCACATTATAAATCAGCTTTTGCAATATATTAATGGAAAATTTGGCAAAAAGAAAAACTTTACAAAATTCAGTTTTGGGAAAAAGAAACTTTTGAAATCATTTTATGCAAAAACAAACCACGATCTTAATTTTCTTTGCAAGATGAAATCTATTCACATTTTCCGGTGTGGTTTTTGAGATACACCAACTCTATTCATCTCATAACCCATACCGAAAAATGGGAATATGTTTTATCTTACAAAAAAATTAGAGTTTGTGATTTGTTTTGCAAAGAATGATTTAAGAGGTTTTTTTTGCAAAATTGAACTTCTAAAATATTTTTTGTGAATTTTTTTCCTAGTTAAAAATAACTAATGCTGTCAAAGTTTTAGCTAAGTTTCACATCTTTTATTATATTATTTCATCAACTCTTTCTTAGATATAGAACTTCTATTAGTTTTATGAACACTCAATCGGAAAAGGTTTTTTAATTGCTGGAACATGTCTGAAGTAGCATTTGTCTAGATGGCTATATTGTGTTTAATTTATTGTAGCTTTCCTATTGAAAAAAGCCTAAAAATAAAGTTTTGTTAGCATATAAGAGAAATAATAATTAGGTAATTCCGCTTATACGACCCAATTTATTTTGTCTCTCTCTTGTTGATTAATAGTGCGTTGCTATTTAGCCATACTCTTTCCTGTTTGATACTTGTTTAGTTATTTTTACCTCTCATCTTCTTATTTGCATGGTTTTGATATGTAAGTATGGTTATTAGTACATTTAGTTACAGCTTAATAAAATAATTATATACATAAACGAGAAACTAACAAGATCAAATAAAAATATAGTATGTTCCATATTATATACTCCCTCTGTTTCATTTTACACTACTACAAAAAAGGCCTAGGAAACCGGTTGAAAATGGCCTAGGAAACCGGACTATAACACATCTCCATCTCACAGGTGTCCTAGGTTAAGAGACTGGTTATAATGCCTGGTTTCTTTGTTTATTTAGGAGACCAGTTGACAGGTAAAACCAGTCTCTTAGATAAGTGTATATATAATAGGTAAAAAGGTTAGGAGACCATTTAACATTAAAAACCAGTCTCCTTACCTTACCCTTTGAAACCATTTATTGTTGACAACCGGTTTCTTAGGCTTATTATACGTTTTGTTTAAGTAAAATGTTACCATATACATACGTTATCATGTATTTGCGGCTCCTTGTATATACGCTTTTTTTTTAATAAAAATTTATTTTAGTAAAATATAGTATGTTCCATATTATATACTCCCTCTGTTTCATTTTAATTAATTGTTACACTTTGACATTTTAAACTATACACAAATTGCACTTTGACCCTCGTTTGTGATTTATACGTGAATAAAAACATAGTCATGTGGGATCTTGTTAGATTCATCTTAATATGTATTTTATTAATATGTAATTTTTATGATTTCTACAAATACAAAACTAAAGAGATATGTCCTCAAAATTTTGCATTGACATACGTGAAAAGTGTAAGTGTGTAAATTAAAATGAAACCGAGGGAGTATTAACAAGTATTTTATAGTCAAAATTTTCTATCTTTAGTCACAAAAGTGAAAGATTGAAAGAAACAACCCTTTTGAAGAAGAGAGTAAAAGGTATAATGCTAGACAAAGACAATAATATTGTGAAAAGATACCACAACTGCCAGAAGTTGACTGTTCAATATTGTTTTAAAGAACGTGATTCAGTATGTTCGATTAAAAAAGAATAGAAAAGATTGCACAATCTAAATATCAACTAGTTGAGATACTAAACCACACATTATATATTGATGGAAAATCTGAACAGAAAATATTGGCTGAAGCCTGAATGCTTCCTCTGATAACCAACTAGATATTTGTCATCGTGACTAGATGTATGAAGTATAATTTATAAATAATAACAATGTTTTTTTTTTTGGACGTGAATATATCAATATCTTTGTCATGGCATATATATATATATATATATATATTATATATATATATATATATATATAATATATATATATATATATATCGTGCACTATATCTAATAATAAAAGTGGATATTAACGATCAATTGATTGTACTATAGGTCAAGACTTGGATTCTTGTTGGTATTTTGGACGTGGGATTTTTTGCTGCAGCAATAGTGGTTCCCAAGCTGGCATTGCAGGTTTCACATCAAGTTGATGCGTTAGGCATTATTTGTGCGGGCCTAAACATCGTCATGTATGGTTCTCCTCTTTCTGCCATGGTATGATTACTTCTCCTATTATTAACTAATGAGTTGGACTATTTAACCAACGATTTTGTGATGCATAAAAAGTTGAGTCTTTTGCGAGCATAGTTGAATATTTTATGAGGATATATCTTACTAATTTTTCTATTGGAATATACTAGTTTAACTTTAAGTTTTGTTAAAAAGTATCAAGTACTATTTCTGGCCAAAAGTCAAATTTTCAACTTTTGACTTGCTTAATTACTCTTTTTATAGTGCGTGATATTCAATTGCTTCTATTACGTTCATTTCGCTCCAACTTCCTCACTGTCACTTTGTGGCTCACTCGCGAGTTCTTATCAAGTCAAAGGCCGAAAATTTGACTTTCTCGCCCAAAATAGTGTTTTTGGTACCTTTTAGCAAATAATTTAAGTTGGTATATTTTTTTAATAAATTAAAATCTTACTAAAATTTAGACACCCGACTCACATAAAACTTCTTTATTATATATTTACAGGTAAAACAAAAGTAAGAGATTCATCTTCTCACGAAATCTTACATTAACTTTGACATATAAAACTTTACTATTTCTCCATATGAAAATAATCTAATTAGAAAACCAACTATCCAAAATACTGAAAATTAATAACTATGAGACATGTTTAGGAAATTTTTTCTCTCCCTAATTTATTTTGCATTTCTTTCTCGTATTCTATTTTTAAAATTTAATCATATTGAATACTTTGGAGATGTAAGAAACATCGTAAGCACATTTTTATTTATGCAAACTAAAGGTATAAATTATCTATGACACAAAAGTTATCAAACTTTAGTATTTTAAAAGTCACAAGTAGTCAAATTTAGATATGAATAGGTTTAGTCTCATCAACTATTATACTTTCTCTATTCTAAAACAAATTTTATACTTATCACTTTAGGCCATTTGAAAATAAGTAATATTACTTTTTTTTTTCCATCTCTCTCATATTTTTTTGGGCCCACTTTCGGAAACACGTGGTAAGATAAATTTTCTATGGGCTACCCTCGCACATGACCACTCACCCAAATGCCCAACAAGTTCCAAACCTCCCTCCCCCAACAATATTAAAATTTTTCTTCCACCAAGGTTTGAACCTTGATCTCCCATATGGAAAAAGGAAGTCATACTATTGAACCCAGGTTTTTCTCATATATATATATATATATATATATATATATATATATATATATATATATAGTCAAAACTAAAAAATACATATCAAAATTAAATAAATACAATTCTAATATGACAAAACCGCGATCGTTAAGTAGATCTAACATTTCTGAAACCCCTCGCTTTTCACATCGTTGTCTGATGTAACCTTTTACAAGAGGGTTTGTCTATCTTTTGTAGTTTTGAAGTAAAACTGAATTCAATTCAAGTGATCGTAAACGAAGTACTGCCATCTGTTGCAACATCGCACAAATTTCGATCAACAAATCAACCTCTTAAAACACAAAAAAAAAAGTCTCCAAACTCTCACATGAAAAGATATAAAATCCAATATGCAAATAAATATAATCCAATATATAGGTTCAAAAACTCTCCATTCATTATTAGAATCATTAAAAGAAAACTAGTTTCAAAAGGAGAATTAAGTGTTTATTAATTGTATATTTGTAATACAGCTGTCGGATCTGTTTTCTATCGATCGATTTGTTCTTTCTTTGAATTATTCTACTTCAACGTGTGCCCGATGGAATGAATGCACTAGTTCATTACAAATATTTTTCTAATAATACTTGACAAGTTGCGTTAAAGACGATTGTATGAGACAAGAAATTTACAATATTAAAAGAAATGTGTCAATTTCGTTTCATTAGTCGACAGTTATTAAAATATAGGAAAATTGAACATAAATAATTTCACTTTTGTCCGATCTGTCAAAAATAATCTCACCTTTAAATTATTCTGGAATAATCTTACTTTTCCTTAGCAAATTAATTTTTTGGTCCTAAGAACTTATAACTTGGTAAACCTTCCCCTAAACTCCCCTCTCTCACCCTCTCAGCAGTCATCACCACCATCTCACTGGCCAACTTCTCTCAACTTCACCTCCGCCAGTCCGCCACCATCTCCGCTTCACTTTACCATCGCCACCGTCTCCGCTCCTCATTACTCCACCATCGCCACCATCTCCTCTCCACCGTACCAGCCACCCATCTCTTCTCCTCCATCTCCACTCCGCTTCCATATATAACCCATCTTAAGCCCAACTCATATCCATAAGTTATATACCAAACCTAACTTGTTGTCCGTGTCAGTGTCCCGTGTCCGTGTCTACGTGTCCCCGTGTCCGTGTCAGTGTCTCGTGTCCGTGCAACTTAGTCCATAACTGTTGTAAATCACGGATTTCATCAATGGCCTCTTTAAAAGGATTATCAATCATGATAAAACAAGGCTTTATTTCAAACCCATCAACAATGGTTTTGGTGGTTTATCTCACCCCATGGTGGTGGTGGTGGTGGTGGTGGTTTGGACGGTTTGATTGGGTAAAGGAGAAGGTAATTAATAAAGAGAGTTAGAGGGTTGGGGAAGAGGATCTCCGGTGGGTAAGGGTGGGGGAGGGGGTTCTTTGGTGGGCAGGGTGGGGGAGGGGCCAGAGTTGGGGTGGGGTTGGTTTCAGTTGGTTTCTAGGGGAGCAAGAAGAGAGAAAAGAGATTTTGTTTTTTTTTTTTTTTTTTTTTTAAAAAAAAAAACTTTTACTTGTTTTCATCGGATATATACCAAACCTAACTTGTTGTTACATGTCATTACGTTTTTAGGATTAAAATTAATTTAGTAAGGTAGGATTATTCCAGAATAATCAAAAGTGAGACTATTTTTGGTAGATCGAGCAAAGGTAAGATTATTCATGTCCAATTCGTGTAAAATTTAATGTGGACAACTGTAATTAAAGCTTTTGCACAATTTTGACATTCTTTGATAGTCGGATAGTTGATCTATGATATAATATCCTTTGATAGCTGGGTAGTTGATCTATGATAGAATATAAAATTAAATTTTGTAACTCCAACTATCAGTTTAAACTATGAATGACATCTAACTTAATTAGTAAAGTCTTGTGAGGTGGTACCCAAGACGTGGAATCAAATCCCGTCTACATCAGAGCGCGCGATTAATCACTCATTTACACTAAAAAACCATTATTTGGGCTCGTTTGTTATTGTTTTATGTTTCTAGTTTTTAGTTTTTTTTTTGAAAACCAACAACAAAAATGTGGAAACCATAAAAAGTAATTTCTAGTTTTTTGTTGTCAATTTTACAAATTGAGATATTTAGTATAACTATGACTAACTTTAAGTTTGTTATCCCCCTTATATCATATGATTTATATTCATAAAATCGAAAAATTGGGGAACAAGCCCTAATCTTTGGTTGGGTTGGTTTCTATATAATATTGAAGGCAACAAGATTTCTATTATACCAAATCAACTTTAACTTTCTTAGTTTACCTAAAGAGGGAAAAATGTCCCCCATATATGATATATCAAGCTAAGTGTCCCTTGCATTTTTTATTGGTCATCTTATCTTTCCTCATGACTTCAACCTTCTTATCATATGACAACCATCAAGTTCCCACCTCTTGTTCCCACAGATTATCTTAGGATTATCATTTCAAATTTCTTATTTTTGTGCTAATTAATCATGTTTTAAGTTTATTTTCATTAATTACATGTAATTTAATGGATATTAGCGTCTTCATTTTCGCCAAATTCATAAACTACATAACTTCAGATCGTGTCAGTATGTTTAACATTTGGGGTTTTCTGTCTTTATCTAGCCCAAAAGACAAAAGAGAAAAAATCATTGAACAAATCTTTAAAGAAGAACAAGAAAAAAGTGACTAATAATTAAATTTATGGGTGTTGTTTAGTTTATAGCAAACTTCTTTATTCTGTTGTGCTATTTTGTCCTCCAGAAAACAGTTGTTACAACTAAAAGTGTGGAGTACATGCCATTTCTTCTATCGTTTTTCCTCTTCTTGAATGGAGCAACTTGGACGCTATACGCAGTGCTTCGATGGGATATTTATCTTATGGTAAGTCTTATGCTCTCTAGTTTGAGCAATGATACTGTGTAGTGTAAAAGAATTTTATTGCGCCATTTATTTAGTACTCATAAGGAAAAAAACAGCAAAATAGAGTTAAAAAATGTAACATACTATTATGTAAAAGGATGTAGTTATATAAATTGAGAGTTAAAAACTCGACATACACAAAATAAGTATTATGTAAAAGGATGTAGTTGTATAAATTGAGAGTACGAGGGACTGAGGGAGAGGTGGTACCTCAGTGGAGTACCACCCTCAATTGCAAGCTAAGCATTGTCGAGGATTTGAATCCTCCTCCCAACAATATCTTGAGACACTAATTTCTGAGTTGTTTAGCCTTGTATCCAGCTTTTGAGCTAGTGAGCTATATAAGCTAGTAGCGGAGTAAGGGTTGTATTCAGACCAATATTTTTCCTAATAAAAACAATATATAAATTGATAGTAATTCTGTTGTTGAACAGGTGCCAAATGGAACAGGATGTTTTCTTGGAGCTGTACAGTTGGTCCTCTACGCTATTTATAGAAATGCTAAGCCTGCCAAGAGTGACTTGTCGGAAAATTTGATCGAGGAAGGTTCACAACATGCGCCTCTTATCTCTTCTTCGAGTCAGCTGCCAAAGAAAGATGCCAGGTGGTGAAACAACATAAGCAAGCATGCTCCTCTTTTCTTTGAAGTTTATGTATTCACTCTAATATTATTGTTTAGAGATAAGAAAAATGATATGGGGATATGCTCTTCAAAATTGGATTGACGAGTGCATCAGATTGTTGTTGTATAAAGTTATTATTGATATCGAGTATAAAACAAGCATTTGTTACTATCATTTTTAGATGTCAACATTTATTATGGTACATTGAATTGAATCTCAAAAGGTTTAATCTGGTGTCGACATAAGGGCCCAATATGAGTATAAAGTCCATTAAGCAAAATCAACGGAGGTCAAGATTAGCAAAGGGAGACTTTCAAGACCACCAGGAGATAAAAGAGAAGGGCAGTAAAAAAATAGGTAATTAAAGAGCAATCATGAGACGGTTCAATATGAAGAACGTGCATTATAAGGTGACGATGATCTAGAGCCAGAACGTGGTTGAGATTTGAATCAAATATGATTGAAATATTTTTCCTCCCTATCTTGCACGAAAGTTACACACTGTGATTCTCTATAAATAAATGAATCATCATCAAACGAACAACAAAACAAACAACTAAAGAAACTACATTTCTTCTTTCCTTAGTATAACACAACGTTAGTGTAGTTGAACCCCCTTTTGGGGTCATAGCTTAGTCTTTTAGAAGTAGAATATGTTAGGACACTAAGATCTCTAAATTGCCCGATTGAAGCAAGGAATCATGGAGGAAATAGCCTTCACGTCTCCTCTTTAGTTGTCCAGCCTGCCTTATCCTTTAGTGTGTTGTAAAATCCGTCTTGAAGTTTGTGGCATATATGAGAATCTTAACCTTTAATTTAGAAATTAATTACTGTTTGCTCTATTTATCATTTTTCACCTGAAATCAATAGGCGTTGTAGTTTAATTATTAATTAAATTGCAACAAAGTAGCAAGGTTTTATCTAATTAAAATTGGTACCTCCAGGGACTAAGCTAAGCCTCCCAAGGCATTCAATATCAAACATTGAATGTACAATGACTTGTTTGCAAAGTTAACGAACTAATTTTGCACCAAGAAGTTTTTTGGCGACCATAGTGATACATATTGATTAAGCATTCAAAAGCATTCGAACAATTAAGAAAGAACAAAGAAAGAGAACATAAGAGTTTGTATCAAACCGGTTCAACAAGTTGAACAACCACCACTTTTCACAACCAAATTACCACCAATCAAAGACTAAGCTATAATAATAAGCTTCTAGCTTGAGTCTACTTTGTGATTCAATCACTAAATCAACGTTTAAGTGAAAGAATTAAGCAAAGGTTTGATAAAGGTCTAAACTGACCCGGTAGAACACTTAGCACACATCTGAGTATTTTGAGCATAAAAGTTTCAAATTTGATTTAAATGATCTAATTCTAAAAGGAGTACAAAGCTAACATATTTGTTTACATTGTGTCCAAAAATCAGCTGATTTGGACAACTATAGCTAGCCAATAGCTAATAAAATACAAGAAACAAAATTACAACCAGTCCAGCACACTCCTACAAACTAGCTTAAGCTACCCTATTGGAAGTTACAAACAGAAAAACTACCAATGGAATATTAAAGTAACATATTAAACTAAATCCCAAAAGCTTGACCATTTGCAGTAGAATGATTGATGCCCAAAAGCTTCAAAGAGAAGCATGCTGGGACGCTGGAGAGCTGGGCAGCAGCCTTCCTTCCATGAAGTCTTCTATTCTCATGGGATATGGCTTCTCTTGCCCATGTGAAATTCATATGGCCTTCTACACTCCCCTAAGTCTTCAATTCAGCTAGAGGTGGCATCCAAAAGCAGCAAAAACTCTTCCTAAGTGCTTAGAACCAGGATTACAAGAGCTAACTAGCTTAGCTTTAAACATGATTAATTACTTAACATGTATTAGGCTACTAATCACTTACTAAACTTGATTACCAATACATAATGATGTTAAGGTGTCATTAAGTATTATAATCTTGCTTAAGTAGAGATTAACATAGGATTAGCCTAATCAAGTTGCTTAAGTAAGGTTTTAGAAAACCGAGCTAGTTAGGCTTAGAAATTGAACCTCCTTTACCATGTTCTCCTTTGATCATGTAGAAGAAGACCTTGGTTGCTTAACTAGATGCTCCTGCATCATTCTCCTCAGGTTCGAAAAGGTCTTCTTGTAACTGAATCATCTGCAAGATATGGAGCTAAATCACCAACATTGAATGTAGCTGAGATGTTTCCCATTTCATCTGGCAATTCTATCTTGTATGCATTGTTGTTGATTTTCTCTAGCACTTTGAAAGGACCATCACTTCGTGGCATTAGCTTGTTCTTCCTCCTTGTAGGAAATCTCTCTTCCTTAGATGTAACCACACTAGATCACCTGGCTTGTAAAGAACTTCTTCCTGTGCTTGTTTGCTCGAACCTTGTATGCTTCATTCACCTTCTCTATTCTGGTTCGAATTTGCTGATGAAGTTGCTTCATTCTTTGCTTTCACTTCAGCTTCTTTGCTACTATGTGCTTCAATAGGAAATGGAAGTAAATCAATAGGACTTAAAGGATTAATCCCATAATTTACCTCAAATGGTGAGTGTTTAGTAGCATAAGTTGGTGATCTATTGTAAGCAAACTCAGCATGAGCTAGCTTTAGATCCCAATCCCTTTGAGACTTGTTCACAAGTGTCCTTAGCAGCATAGTTAATGTCCTGTTGGTCACCTCAGTCTGGCCATCAGTTTGAGGATGAGCAGTAGTACTAAACAGCAACTTAGTACCTAAAAGCTTCCACAAGTTCTTCCAGAAATAGCTAAGAAACTTTACATCTTTATCAGAAACAATAGACTTAGGAACTCCATGAAGTCTAATTATTTCTTTAAAGAACAAATCAGCAACATGAATAGCATCATCAGTTTTATTACAAGGAATGAAATGAGCCATTTTAGAGAATCTATCTACTACCACCATGATTGCATCTTTTTGCCTTTGAGTTCTAGGTAGAGCAACAATGAAATCCATGCTCACATCTTCCCATGGTTGAACTGGAACAGGTAAGGCGTGTAAAGCCTTGATGAAAGGACTTTTAGCCTTCTGACATATAGAACATCGAGCTAGAATAGCATGAACATCTCCTGCAAGTTTCGGCCAGTAGAAGTGTTCCTGCAATACATCAACAGTTTTGTTAATGCCAAAGTGTCCTGCTAGTCCTCCTCCATGAACCTCCTTGATTAGCAAATCCCTTAATGAGCATTTAGGGATACAAAGCTTGTTGTTTCGAAAAAGAAAGCCATCTTGCAATGAATAAGCTCCATGAGATCCTTCTTTGCATGCTTCTAACAATAAAGAGAAATCTGGATCATCATAATACAAATCTTTAAGATGACTAAAGCCAAGTACACGAGCCTCCATAAGAGAAAGCATAGAATGCCTCCTTGATAAAGCATCTGCAACAATGTTAGAAACTCCAGTTTTATATTTTGAAACAAAATCAAAGGACTGAAGGAATTCCACCCATTTTGCATGTCTTGGACTGAGCTTATGTTGTCCATTTATGTACTTCAAAGCTTGATGGTCTGAATGTAACAATGAGTCAAGGCACGAACAATAGCATAGAACTCCTTATCATAAGTGCTGTAGTTGAGTCTAGATTGATTGAGCTTCTCACTGAAATAGGCTATGGACGCCCTCCTTGTTGAAAACAGCTCCAATGCCCAGCCACTTGCATCACACTCCACTTCAAACACTTTCTTGAAATCAGGTAAGGCTAGAACAGGAGCCTTACTAAGCATGTTCTTCAATTGATCAAATGCTTCTTGTGCTGCAGGAGTCCAAATAAAGGACCCTTTCTTGATACACTCAGTCAATGGCGCCAAGATGGTGCTAAAGTTCTTGATAAATCTCCTGTAAAAAGAAGCTAAACCATGGAAACTTCGAACCTCAGTGATAGATTTAGGAACTGGCCATGACTTGATTGCTTCCACCTTAGATTCATCCATAGAAATGCCATTAGATGACACTATGAATCCAAGAAATGTCACACTTGAAGTAAAGAACTCACACTTCTCCATCTTTGCATACACTTCTTTTCCCTTAGTTTAAGGAAAACCTTCTTGAGATGCATTAGATGTTCCTGTTCACTTTGACTATACACAGAATATCATCAAAATAAACAACAACAAAGATACCAATGAAGGGCTGAGTACCTCATGCATAAGTCCATGAAAGTACTAGGAGCATTTGTCAAACCAAATGGCATCACACGCCACTCATACAAACCACTCTTAGTTTTAAAAGCTGTTTTCCATTCATCACCCTCTTTGATTCTAATCTGATGATAACCACTTCTAAATCAATCTTCGAAAATATAGTGGAACCATGTAACTCATCAAGCAAATCATCAAGTCTAGGTATTGGATACCTATACTTCACTGTTATGTTGTTAATGCACGACAATCCACAACATCCTCATAGAACCATCCTTCTTAGGAACCAAAATGACAGGCACAGCACATGGACTAAGACTTTCTTGCACAAATCCTTTAGCTAACAATTCACTAACTTGTTTTTGTAACTCCTTAGCTTCTTCAGGATTACATCTATAAGCTGGTTTATTAGGTAAAGGGGCGCCAGGAATCAAGTCAATTTGGTGTTCAATTCCTCTACTAGGGGGTAAACCACATGGAAGATCAATAGGAAAAACATCACCAAATCCTTCACTAAAGGCTTACCATTTCGTGCACTTCATTAGATTTTCATCATTTTCATCCAATAACAACAACAAATACATAACCTTCCCCTTTTCTACAGCTTTATCAAGTTGAGGTTTAGAAAGGATTAAGGTTTTTTTGTTTTGTGTTTTAGGTGAGGTTGTTTTTGGTTTAAAGATTCGGCCATGGCTACTAGGACTAAGACAATTTTCTTCTTTATATGCATGAAAGTGTAAGTATTAGTCCTACCATTATGCAAGGTTTCTTTATCAGATTGCCAAGGTCTACCTAAGAGTACATGACATGCATCCATAGGTAATACATCACATAAAACTTCATCTTATAAGAATCACCAAAAGAAAAGCTAATTAAAGCTTGTTTTGTTACCTCCACACAATTGCCATCATTAAGCCAATGAAGCTTATATGGTTTTGGATGTGAGAAAGTAGCATGATTGAGCTTGTCCACCATAGAAGATGAGCGACATTGGTGCAGCTTCCTCCATCAATGATCATCGAACATATCTTCCCTCCAATCAAGCATTTGTTTGAAAGATTTGATCCCTTTGAGATGGAACCAATTCAGCTTCTTTGGCATGAAGAACTCTTCTTAAAACAAGGCTTAAATGATCACCTTGAGTCACCTCTCCAACCTCCAAAGCTTCATCACTTTCGGCCTCCTCTTCGACTCCTCTTCTTGTCTCCTTCAGTTCAAGTGATTCTTCAATGTTTTTAATGTCAATTAAAGTCATTACTCTTTTTTGGACATTGAGCTTGATAATGACCATAACCATGACACTTAAAGCACTTCACATCAGATTTTTTTGAGGTTTCATCACTACTTTCTTCCCTTTATCAACACTTTAACCATCACTTTAGGGTGTAAGGAGATGTGTATGGTGTTTTAACATTAGAAACTCCCTTAGAATAGGTAGTTCCCTTCACAAAAGGTTTCTTCTTCTTCTCCTTAATGTGTTTTTCAACTTTAAGAGCTAACTTAAAGAGTTCATCTAAGGTAGAATAAGGTTGTAACTCCACCTTCCTCCTAATGTCTTTTTCTAACCCTCCTAGAAATCTAGACATTGTTTGCTCTCCTCTCTTGTACATCAATTTCATTAACAATTTTCAAACTCATGGATGTAATGTTCATCCCTTTATGGTCTTGAGACAATTCGCAATTGTTATAAAATCAAGGTGTAAGTAGATGGTAAAAACTTCTCCTCATTTTCTTTTTAAGCTTACTCCAACTCTTATTTTAGGCTTTTGTTTTCTATTCTAGCTAAACAACATTCTCCCACCAAAGGGATGCATACCCCTTTAGTTAGCTACAGCAACTTTGAAAGTTTAATCATCATACTCCTTAAGTTCAAAGATCTATCACACCTTGAAACCCACTCCAAATAACATCTGGATTAAGGTTTCCATCAAACTCAGGAACTTCTAACTTAATAAATCATCTTTTTTGTGGTTTCTCTAGTTCTTGAAGATTCAGAGAAACCTCTCACTACTCATAAGCTACACCTTCATCCTCCACATTTTCTCTCCTTAAAGGTCCTCTAAACCCTTCTAACAACATCATCAAATTAGCCATTTGTTCACTAAAGTGGCTATTTGATTCTCCACTCCTACCAACCTTGCTTCACTCAAGTTCATACCCTTCTAAACTGATTTTCTTCACCTCCACTCATGATTGATTCAACCTCAATGAAAGTTAGGCTAGAAAGAAGAAAAGAAGTGTGTTTGGCTTAGAATGGTTCGGTTTTGGGGGGGATTGTGTTTGGGTTTTGTATGTGTGTTTAATGTGTTTAGGGATGAATTAGAATGCTCTTAATCAACTACAGCTCTGATACCAAATGATACATATTGATTAAGCATTCAAGAGCATTCAAAAATAGAAAGAACAAAGAAAGAGAACATAAGATTTGTATCAAACCGGTTCAACAAGTTGAACAACCACCACTTCCACAACCAAATTACCACCAATAAAAGACTAAGCTATAATAATAAGCTTCTAGCTTGAGTCTACTTTGTGATTCAATCACTAAATCAACTTTTAAGTGAAAGAATTAAGCAAATATTTTATAAAGGTCTAAACTGACCCGGTAGAACACTAGCACACATCTGTATTTTGAGCATAAAACTCTCAATTTGATTCAAATGATCTAATTCTAAAAGGAGTACAAAGCTAACATATTTGTTTACATTGTGTCCAAAAATCAGCTGATTTGGACAACTATAGCTACGCCAATTAGGCTAATAAAATACAAGAAACAAAAATTACAACCAGTCCAGCACATCTCCTACAAACTAGCTTAGCTACCTATTGGAAGTTGTAAATCAGAAAAACTACCAATGGAATATTAAAGTACACATATTAAACTAAAAATCCCCAAAAGCTTGAGCCATTTGCAGTAGGAATGATTGATGCCCAAAAGCTTCAAAGAGAAGCATGCTGGGACGCTGGAGAGCTGGGCAGCAGCCTTCCTTGCCATGAAGTCTTCTATTCTCATTGGATATGGCTTCTCTTGCCCATATGAGATTCACATGGCCTTCTAGACTCCCCTAAGTCTTCAATTCAGTTGGAGGTGGCATCCAAAGGCAGGAAAAACTCCTTCCTAAGCTTGCTTAGAACCGGATTACAAGAAGCTAAACTAGCTTAGCTCTTAAACATGATTATCTTAGCTTAAACATGTAATTAGGCTACTTAATCACTTACTAAACTTGATTACCAATACATAATGATGATTAAGGTGTCATTAGTATTAGTTAATCTTGCTTAAGTAGAGATTAACAAATGATTAACCTAATTAAGTGCTTAAGTAAGGTTTTAGGACAAACCGAGCTAGTTAGGCTTAGAAATTGAACTTCCTTCACCATGTTCTCCTTATGATCATGTAGAAGAAGACCTTGGTTGCTTAAGCTAGATGCTCCTGCATCACATAGTGGGAGGATAAGATTCATAATCAAATTGTGAAATTTCTTCTTCATACTTTTGAAAAAACTAACTGTAAAGAAATGATTATTTTTTGTCTTTACTAAAATGCCAGAAACACGTTCTAAAAAGAATAAAGAAGTTGCACAGGGCGAATTAAGTGCCCATAATATGGAGACCAATTCTTCTATCCCTTTAGAGACAAGGGTGCATGGTAGAAGTGGTGAACCAATTCATAATGGTCGTGAAGAGGCAGTTGGAGAGACCTCATCAAGAGAGGGTGCATCTCCAGGTAGTACTGGTTGTTTATACACCAAATGTATAGAAAATTAATAGAGATATTAAAGAATAAGTGAAGAAAATAGAGATAAGTGACCAGAAAAGAGGTACTAACTCTAGCTACAGATCTATAGCCCATGAATCTGCCAGAGTTTTTACGGATATCCTTCAAAGGATAAGTGAATAAAATAGAGATACTCACTCTAGGCAAGTTGATAGGATCCTTGTGGATATCAAGACACTATAAGTGCAACTTTTATGGCAATGTCTAAGTCTCTTGACACTGAAGTAGTTTCTCACTTAGAATTACAAGTCGGAAAACACTATTAATTAAATGAAAAACTAGTAAAGGCCTTAGAAGAGGTTCCTTTAGATAGAGCAAGGGGAAATTGTGGCACAACGCTAGATGTTCCTCCCATAGGTTACCCTCCAAGGGTAGAATTTTCCCATCCTGAAAATAGCGATTCACTTATCTCGAGTGATCCATAAACTTCCTCTCTTGTGCATCAAACAAGGGCAATACCTATGAGCTATGGAGAGGGTAATCATGGAAATCTAAGGAGAAGAGATGGAATGGCAGCGGGCGTGGAGCTAGGCTGGCACCAGGCGTCAAGACATCATCAACCTTCGCTTTCAATGGGTGGTGGACAAGTTGGTGACAACACACACCAACCTGGACCATCACAGGGAGGACAAAGGCAACACACTTTTGTTGTAAACAACAATAGTACGCCTATGCATATACGCCTCCTAACCAACCAACCAAATGTGACTGGTACGCAGCATTATGTGAATGTTCCAAGGCTTGGTCAACCCCAAGCTCCTGCTCAAGCAACTGGTGCTTATCATCAAGGGATGCCTATGAATGTAAACACGTTTTCACCACAAATGGCACAAGGAGTAGCTAATCGTACTTTCATGCCCAACCAGGAGATCCCTATGGGAGGTTATCAAAATCAACCTTTCAACCCTAATCCTAACCCTGCATATGATCATGTAAGAAATATGGGATATAGGAATGTGGAAAATCCAGGAAAGCATGATTATTGATAGCGCAGGTTGAGACAATAGTCCAAAGATTAGTGGGTGATACCTCTAGGAGAAATCATAGGCAAGTAGGTCAAAAACCTTACCCTGGATGGATTGATAGAGGAAAGCCATTTTCTAGAACTTTCAGCATACATGCCTTTACTTTATTTTCTAGAAATGATAGAGTTTCTAACGAAGAACATTTAGTCAGGTTCAATTGTCAGTGTAAAGAATCAGCTGACAATGATTTCTTAAAACTTAGAATGTTTTCTATTTGTCTAACTGAGACTGCAATTTACCACCTAATTCTATCCATTCCTGTTAAGACATGTAGGTGCAATTTACAAATCATTTTGCATGCATGATAAGAGGTTTTTAGTGTGTCGTTAAGGCACCAAAAATCGCTTTTCAAATCAATATATATATATATATATATATATATATATATAAAAGAGGAACTTTTCGGGAGCATAGAGCGCGCCACCTAGGATTGCCACATCATCTTATTAATTTAGAGATAATAAAATTTAGAGTTTTAGAGATAATAAAAACCAAAAAAATTTATCTTTTATGGAGAATTTATTATAAGTACTACTCTACTGTATATTCACTCTACGGCTGTGATTCACATATAAAATCATAAAATAAAATAAAAAAAAAAGCTGATTCTTGAGATTTGCCTAAACCATACGATAACATCTAATGAACTGCTGCAAATCTACTAAAGTAGCCAACATTTTCAATGACAACTTCTTTGCATTTGTAGCCATTCAATATCTACATTATTTTATTTTTAAACTTTTACTATAGTGATATACTGATATACTCTGATATGTTAGTTGACAATACCGGTCAACATGCCTTCACTTATTAGAGATGGAAACAACCATTGCAATACTAACTTTATATCAACTTTTTATAAACTTTATTAATAGATAATTATATATATTAAAGATAATCTAAAAATAAGGGTATAATGACAAATATTTTATAAAACCTATCAAGCAATTACTAAGAAAATAGTAAGGGCAAGTCAAGGGTCGATCCATAGGGAGAATGGGATCAATTCAAGTCTATCAAGTCTAGTCTACCTAATTGAAGGGTATTTGGGGGTTTGGAAAGATTTGATAACAACTATGACTAGCTAAAAACTAGAACTAGCAAATAACAAGAGTTAAAATATCAAATAGAAAGACACCAGAGTTAAGATTACTAGTATGAATAAGAATAGACAATGATTATTATTAATGCGATTGTGAAGCAAAGGAGACGATTATGCAAGGTTTAGTTTTCCTCTAAAATACTCGAGTCCTCTCTCGAATGGTCCTCAAGAATAATCACTTAATAAATAAACTAAATCCTCTCTCTAATGGTCTTTAGTCAATTGATTAAGAGATTCATAAATTCGAAGAACCCCTAATAAAGGATCACCTTAATTTCTACCCATTATCTTGGTCTAAAAATTAATTAGTGGATTCTTGGAGATGATAAAAAAGTTCAAAATTCAATTTAAGAATATTTGAATCCAAAATACCAAAGCATAAATGTGATCAATATCTATCCTAAGGTCTCAAAACACCAAGATCAATGCATAAACTTCCTTAAAACATCACATTCACATCAACAAAACATGTAAAACCCTAATCGATACTTTCACCCTAACCCCAGATAAGAAACTACTCACTAATCATGGATTCTAAGAAATTAAACATAAAATCTATGACTAATTTAAGACTAAACATGATTAAGAGATAATTAAAGTAATAGAAATAACAATTATGAGACTATAAGAATGGAGAACTAATAATAAGGAAGAACAAGAACAACCACGAAAAGAATGAAATAAAAACTGAAACTTCAAATTAAATTGAATGAAAAATACCTTGAATGTTATTGGAATCACAAACTATGATTAATTAATCTCAAATCTAGACAAAACTAAAGTATTTATCTCTCTAATATAAACCCTAGCAATAATCTCTCTATATACTATAATAAAGCATAAGTTAAAACTTAAAAGAAAACTATCGTTTTTTTAATGTAGCTCGAATTTTTTTCTGGAAATGAAGGGTGCGGGTGCACCTCACCCTTCTGCCTCAAAATTAGGATCCTCGTCAAATGGTGCGGGCGCACCTTTGTGAGGGTGCGGGCGCACCTTTGTGAGGGTGCGGGCGCACCTTTGTGAGGGTGCAGGCGCACCTTTATGAGGGTGCAGGCGCACCATGCATGTCTGTCTTTTGTCCTCTAAATTTGCTGAAGGTGTGGGCGCACCACTTTGATGTGCGGACGCACCTCCAAGTTCCCTTGGTTTATGTAGCTCATTCCTTAAGCCATATATCGCAATACTCGGCCCCGAAAAGAGTCATACATGCAATGAAAACACGAGAAAACACGGTGAAAGCATATGTACTAGAAATTCGATCAAAATAGATCAAAAATCTAGCAAAATATCATTATGATCAATCAATGATCAGGTGAGGAAGTAGAAAGGGAAATGAGGAGAAAAGAGGGGAGAAAAGAGAATAAAGAGAACCAAACTAAACCAAAAGGAGGTCATAAAGTGCGTTAGAAACGCACTTGTCAAACTCCCCCAAGCTTAGCATTTTGCTTGTCCTCAAGTAAACCAAGAGTGATAAGGAAGGAAAAGAAGAGGAGAAAGGGAGTAAAAAGAAAAAAATCATGCAACAAAAAAACCTACATGCTCGAAACGCAGAATTACAAACATGACATGCAATAAATGAGTTCATAACAAGGTTTAGGAGACCAACAAAAAACAAGAGGGAAGATGATTAGGAAGCACTAGAGTGACTCTAAGGACTCAATCCACCAATCAACCGAGTCTTTTTTGAAAAAAGGCTTTCCAAGAGTGATTTCTCACTCTTCTCCACTTCCAAGTTCCGAGTTTGACTCTTCCCTAGGGATGCTCAACCATAATAGCTCGCCTTGACCACATTTTGATGACCCTCATCATGACTTGCACAAAATCTCGCGCGCCACTACTAAATCAACCCAGTCCGATCTAGAAGTCAAAAAGGGACTTTGTTAAGGTTGTAACATGGCTAGGTTAACGATGTGGATGATAATTTAAGAATGTGGTGCAAAAAGGGTAATCGAAATATAAACTAGGGGTAAAAACTCCCCCAAGCTAGTCCTAGCACCAATTTCAATTCAAAATCCAACACATAACCTTGATTTTCTCTTTGACTTTTTCACCTTTTGAACTCTTTCACTTTTTGAATTTTTTTTTTTCATTTTTCTCATCAAATTGCTCTTTATTTATTTTCTTTAAATAGAAATCCAAATGAAATACTAAAAGCTTTCTTTCTTTTATTTCTTTTGCCTTTCCTCTCGCAATTTTCTTTAGCTTTTGCAATCATACTTGGACATTAATT
The DNA here is from genome assembly GCF_026745355.1 of Beta vulgaris subsp. vulgaris. Taxonomy (NCBI): domain Eukaryota; kingdom Viridiplantae; phylum Streptophyta; class Magnoliopsida; order Caryophyllales; family Amaranthaceae; genus Beta; species Beta vulgaris. The sequence continues at coordinate 39,365,984 of NC_079204.1, read as the reverse complement.
CACTTTCAACCAAGACTCAATATCAAAACAAATCAACTCAACAAAAACTAGACATGTGCTCCACTTTGGGGAAAGTTTTGCCATGACTTATTAATATTATGAGGGTTAAGCAAAAATAAGATAGAAAGGCTAAGATGGGTTGAGAAGCGGATAATTATGCCGGTATAAAAGCTTATGGCTTTGGAGCTCCTATTTCTAGCATAAAGAAACGCCCTAAATCATTCTTCTAAAGGCTCGGTCTTATGCAATCTTGGGGAGCTAAAATGCAAGTCACAAGTTAAACGATCAATGGTGAAGGTTGTGAATGAGTCTTACGAGGTTCTTGGCCCTCCTTCAGGATTCTTTCGCACAAGGGGCAAGGCAATCCAATAAACCAACTCGCGTAATTTCAAAAAGATTCTACCAAAAGTTATCGTGCTCAAGAGGTACTGAATGTCACAAATGGCTTCCAAAACCATCAAGTCTAATGTAGGGAAGGTTTTCCAATCAAGTTATGAACAATTTTAGCCACAAATCATGCATGCAACCAAGCTATCCTAAATGTAGAAAAAATAAAATAAAAAGAAAAGGAAAAGAATAAAAGGATTTTTTTTATGTAAATTTTTTATGTAAAGCAAAGTAAGGAAAAACTACCAAAACAAACTATCAAACACACGATGTACAGACGAAAAAGAAGAAACAAGTGTGAGGGGAGACAAGACCAACAAGATATGACTAATTACCGAATTACACCGAAATCCAATAGAAGCCCTATATCACTAACCACCGATGAACCCAAACTCCCAAAGACATAAGCATACATGCAAGGCCCCCAAGCTTAAGCGAAACTCCGCGCTCGGAATTGCAAAAGGAGGGAGAGGGAGGGGGTTTCATGAATAGCACGTAATACCCACCATCACCCCCATCAGGAGGGGGGTTAGGAGGGAAATACCCACCGGAGTACCCGTCAGGGAATTAAGTAAGATGGGTAATGGGGGTAGGGGCGGAAATGAGGCTCCTCAAATGGCCCGTCACGAGGGTCGAAGGTAGGAGGGTAGTGGGGATGCTTAGGGAAAGGGGGCTCGTGTCCAGAATGGACATTGACGAGGTGAGTTCGCTAAGCCACCCTAGACACATGGTCAAGGTCGGTGCGGATACCGGCAAGGGTAGCAGTAACCGCACGATCATTGGCCTTCTGAGAGGCCTGCATTAGGGCGATGGCTGCCATGACGGATCCCATATCAAAAGACTGGGAGGAGCAAGGTTCGGCCACCTCACTCTCAGGAATGCGGTGGTCGGACCTCAACACTCTTGGTGCCCGTGGTATGTCCTCCACAGAGGTGGACTGAATGAAGGTCCTATCAGGGCGGTCCTAAGGGTTGATATGGGAATGGGGAACCTGCCAACGGTTTTCACAGTCAGCGGGAGGGTTCCAAATGAACTCGTTGTTCATGTAACAATAAGGTTTCCCCCCCTACAAGCCAAATGCAGTTTGGTGCCATGTAATGATACAAAAATTTCATTTGCTGTAGGGCTGCACCATCCATTAGGTTGGACTGACAAACAGAAGGCACGCTAGCTTCCAAGGGAGCTAGGTCCTTGTCCAACCTGAGGTACAACGCTATCCGGGTGATCATTTCCACCACAAACGATCTCCCCAGATACCGTAGTACCCCCCTAAATCTCTTGCAATCGATTAAGGAAGAGAGCAGCAAAATTAATTCGGGCTCCAAGGTGGGGCCCGTCAGTGGCCAATCAAATAACTAAGAGCTCTTCCTTCCTCAATTGCCCGACTTCCTGCTTAGGAAAGATGGTATAAACCAACATCCTATGGAAGTAACGAAGAACGGTGTGGATTATATCCGATGCTTTGGACGAGTTCATCCGAAACGGAGTGGTGCCATTGGTAATCTTGGCCCACCATTCCTATTTGTTGTACCCCGACCAAATGGTGCCTAAAGGGGCATCACAAGGGGCTACTCCAATCCTAAAATCTACCAGCTTACAATCCCACAATAAATAGCAACAATGTTGCTAACAAGCAAGAACTAGAGCTACTCCAAGATTTTGAACCACTCACAAGGTGCCTCACAACATAAATTAAACAAACCAACCACAAGTTGTGCAAAAATTCTCAACAACACTTGGCAAATCATGCAATGTACTTCACAAAAATTCAAAAGATTATGAAATTCTCACAAAGAACATGAAATCTCACTACTTCATCACAATATCAAGCACAAAATTGGGCAAATTATTACATGAATAATAACCAATTAGAGGAAAAACAAGCATGCAATCAAAAAGAAAACACACTAGAAGTCAAAAGCAAGATTATAGATGAAAAACAAGGATTAGAAGAAGATTTACCAACATGGAGATCAAATTTCAAACCCTAGAAGTCCAATGCTTGCTAATTCCCCAAATTTTGTGCTGTTGAGTGTTGTAGAGATGAAGGTGATGAAAATTCCTGTGAGAAGGTGGTCAGAGGTTGCCGAAAAACTTGTGTGCACTAGTGCAAAAAAACGCAAGCGCTGCGCTTCAAGGGCTGCGTTTTTTGAAAAACGCAGCCCTTCATTTACGAAGGGTTGTGGTCAACGCAAAAACCGCAGCTCTTTTAGTGAAGGGCTGCGGTTTTTTAAAAACTGCAGCCCTATAAGTAATAAAGGGCTGCGGTTTTTTAGAAAACGCAGCCCTTTATGGGCTTTTTTTAAAAAAGAAATTGAAATGAATTCGTGGGCTTCAAATGTTAAGCAGGCTAGCTAGGGTTCTCTCTCCTTTATTTCTCACGTCCACATCCTCCTCTCTCACACTCCTCCCTTCTCCTCCTTCTCTCCCCTCTTTCATTAACCCTAAAATCTTCTTCTCTCTCACCCTCGTTCCTCATACTCGGTTCCTTCGCCACCGTCACACTAACAACAAACACCAGCCCCTCACCATCGCTTCATCTTCATCGGCGCCGTCGTCGTCAACCACCAACGCACGACACCACCTAATGTCTAACACCAGTCCAGCTACCAACAACTCGAATTTAGTCACCAACAGATGTAATTTTTGAGTTTTTTTTTTCAGATCTAAGTTTGAGTTTTGTTTAATTTTCATTTTCGCTTTTGTTCTTTTTTTTTTCATTTTCGTTAACCGAAATTTTTTATTGAAGATCTAATTGTTGTTAGTCAAGTTCATGAGCATCCTTCTTCTTATATATAGTATTGGCAATGACAAGATTAATTATATTCAAATTTCGGAGATGGAGAAGAAGTTTTAATTGATGATGGAAGAACAGAAGATTTGGCAGCAATATGAGGCAGATGGGAAGCAGGGTCAACTCAGATTTTCGAGATGGAGAAGAAGTTTCAATGAATCTACTGACACTGCTATTGTTCCACAGAACATGAAGGCTCATGAGTGATCTACCAATGACTTAGGGCTGCTACAAAAGTATAGAAACTTTGTGGAAATGTGAGATAGAACTGTTGAACAAACTGTTGAAGAATCAATTTTTTATTGAAGATCTAACTGTTCTTAGTCAAGTTCATTTTTTTTTCATTTTCGTTAACTGAAAAATTACAATCTACCTGGTGAAAATGGAATGTATAAATTACAACACCAACGAATGATTTTTTTTTTTTTTTCGTTTTTGTTCCTTTACTTTTTCATTTTCGTTTTTGAGTTTAAGATCTATAAATTTCGACTTTTCTTGTTGATTTTCCCTGTTGTAAATTTCTTGATATATTTAAGAGTAAAAAAATGTCAATTTTTTTTATGGGTCGATGGGCTGCGGTTTTGTGCCAAAACCGCAACCCTTTGTACAAAGAAGGGATGCGTTTTAGGCACAAAACCGCAGCCCTTCCAATATGGACGGGCTGCGTTTTTAGGCCTAAACCACAACCCTTCATTTTTAGTGAAGGGCTGCTATAGAAAGGGCTGTTGGCCAAAAACGCAGCCCTTAGGGCTATTTTAACTCAGCCGTTCCGTTTTTTTCCACTAGTGGTGGTGACCAGATCTAGAGTTCCTGGAGAAAGAGAAAGTGAGTGAGGGTGAGTGAGTTTTGAAATTATTAGAGGTTGGGTGAGTGAGGGACGAAAAAAAAAGTAAGAAAACTCTTGTTTTTTGCCCGGCTAGGTTTGGTAGGGGCGCGCCTTGCAGGTGGTGCGGGTGCACCAAACTCTTAGATAAAATTCTAGAAAGTTTAGTGCGAGCGCACCAGACTCTTCTGTTTTTTTCGAAAATTTTATTAAAATTTGGTGCGGACGCACCAAACTCTTCTGTTTTTTCCTCGATTTTTCTTTTGAAACTGGTGCGGGCGCACTAAAGGCTTATGTTTTCCTCAGCTTTTCTTTTTCCAATTTGGTGTAGGCGCACCAAGCTCGTCTATTTTTTTCTCAACCCCCTTTTTTTTCCTACCAACTCACTCCTTTTAACTCAACTTTTCATAAGAATCATAACTCAAATTGTAGCTCTCATGGCTAGCTGATAAAGCAAAAATAACCAAAAGAAAAAAACAAAATAAAAGAAATGGAAGAAAGGAAACGGGTTGCCTCCCGTGTAGCGCTTGTTTTAAATCATTAGCTGGACTAAGAAGGATACGTTCTTCGAGATATGTCCTCAGGTGAGCGAAGGATCCAACAACCAAGGGCACCAATTGCATGATTATCATTATAAAGCTTCAATCTCTGACCGTTCACCCAAAATGGACCGTTCTCCCCCAAAATCTCATAAGCTCCATAAGGGGTAGTCTTCGACACTGAGAAAGGCCTCGACCACTTAGACTTTAACTTTTCGGGGAAGAGTTTTAGTCTTGAGTTAAACAACAAGACTTTGTCCCCAACCCGGAATTCTCTTTGTTGAATCCGGTGTTCATGCCATTTTCTTTGTTTGCTCCTTTTATAATCTCAAGCTCTCATATGCGTCAAATCGGAGTTCCTCAATCTCAACTAACCTTTCCTTTCAAGCGTCTCCCGCCAAGTGAAGATCCATGTTGATCTCTTTAATTGCCCAAAGCTCTAGTTCAACCGGAAAATGGCATGCTTTGCCATACATAAGGCGACAAGGAGTGGTGCCTATAGGTGTCTTGAAAGTCGTGTGAAGAGCCCAAAAAGCATCATCAAGCTTCAAAGACCAATCCTTTCTTGTCTTATTGACCCTCTCTCAAGGACGTTCTTTACTTCTCGATTTGAGACTTCAACTTGGCCTTGGGTTTGGGGGTGATAAGGAAGATTGACTTTGTGATTTACCCCGTACTTCTTTCAAAGTACTTCTAGTTGCTTCTTGGCAAAGTGTGAACCGCCATCACTTATCAATACTCGGGGAACTCCAAACCGAGGGAAGATGATATTCTTCAGGAGCTTGGTGACAACCTTGTGGCCATTGGTGGGGGAGGCAATGGTTTCAACCCATTTAGTTACGTATTCAACCGCAACAAGAATGTACATATTGCCAAAAGAAGGAACAAATGGACCCATGAAGTTGACTCCCCAAACATCAAATGGTTCAACCTCGAGGATGTTTTGTTGAGGCATCTCATATCTTTTTGTGATGCCACCACTCCTTTGACATCTATCTCAACTCAAAATAAGCTCCTGAGCATCCTTTTTCAATGATGACCAAAACATACCACATTGAAGCACCTAAGCAACAGTTTTGATTGCTCCACCGTGCCCTCTACATGCCAAGGTATGACAATGGTTGAACAACGATGTTATCTCATGATTGGGCTACACCTGCTAAACACTCCATCGGCGCACTTCTTACACAAGATCGGATCATCCCAATAGAACCTCAATACTTCTTTGAAAAACTATTTCCTTTGTTGGGAATTAAAACCATGAGGTTCAATCCCACAAGCCAAATAATTCGCATAGTCTGCGAACCATGAAATCTCATTGTTCAGAATGGCGAATAGCGTCCTTCTCTGAAATCTTCTTCAATAGGGATCTCGTCGGGAACCAAGAGCTTCTCATCCAGAGGGAAGCGAGAAAGGTGGTCAGCTACCACATTTTCCGTCCCCTTCTTCTCTTTCATCTCAAAATCGAACTCTTGAAGAAGCAGCACCCACCTAATGAGTCTAGGTGTTGCATCTTTCTTACTCATCAAATAATGGGCCTCATAATGGTCCGTATACACAACAACCTTATTACAGGTTAAGTAAGATCGAAATTTGTCAAATGCAAAGACTACGACCAACATCTGCTTCTCTGTAGTTGCATAATTCCTTTGAGCGTCATCTAAGGTCCTACTTGCATAAGCTATCACATGGAGCCTTCCTTCCTTTCGTTGCCCAAGAACAACACCTACTGCAAAGTCACTAGCATTGCACATTAGTTCAAAAGGCAAGCTCCAATCCGGAGCTTGCACAATGGGGGCAGAAGTAAGGGCTTTTTTCAAAGTTTAAAAAGCCTTAATACAAGATTCATCAAACTCAAAATCTACATCTTTTTGGAGTCAATGGTTTGGCTATTTGAGAAAATTTTCTAACAAAATACCGGTAAAACCCGCATGTCCAAGGAAAGCACGAACTCCCGTCACTGAGTTCGATGGTGGAAGCTTCTCGATAACCGAAACGTTTGTCGGATCTACTTCAATGCCCTTCTTCGTCACTTTATGCCCTAGGACAATGCCTTCCTCGACCATAAAGTGACAATTCTCCCAATTCAGGACGAGATTCGTCTCTTGACACCTTTTCAATACACATTCAAGAGTAACCAGACATGTGTCAAAAGATGAACCACACACGCTAAAATCGTCCATGAACACCTCAATAGAATCCTCTAGCATGTTAGAGAAGATTGTTGTCATACACATTTGAAAAGTGGATGGGGCATTACACAAATCAAAGGGCATCCTTCGATATGCGAATGTCCCATATAGACAAGTAAAGGTTTTTTTTTTTTCTCTTGGTCATCCGGATGAATAAGGATTTGAAAGAATACGGAATAACCACCGAAAAAGCAAAAGTGTGAATGACGAGCAAGCCTCTCCAACATTTGGCAATGAAGGGAAGGGGGAAATGGTCCTCGCGGGTGGAATTGTTCAACTTCCTGTAATCAATACTGACCCTCCACCCAGTGATAGTTCTAGTGGAGATTGTTTCTCCTTTCTCATTCTCAACTATAGTCATGCCTCCCTTTTTTGGAATCACGTGAATCAGGTTCACCCTCCTGCTATTTGAGATAGCATATATGATTCCTGCATCACACAGTTTTATGATCTCCTTTTTTACAACCTCTTTGAGGTTAGGATTGAGCATTGTCTGATGCTCTATGGAGGAGGCATTACTATAGATGAGATGGATACAATGCATATCAAGAGAAGGGCTTATCCCCTTAAGGTCATCGATCGAATACCCAATGACATCTTCATATTTTTGTAGTATCTCAATCAATTTTGATATAGAGATGTCATCATGACTCGAATTGACAATAACATGATAAGTACATGGATCCTCAAGAAAAACATATTTTAAGAGAAGAGGGAAGGGGTTTGAACTCTACCTTTGGAGGAGGCTTAGAACACTCCTCTTTATCATTGGATGTAGCTAGAATCTCAAATGATTCATCTTGTGTCTCCTTAATGGTAGTGTCAAGAAGCATGCAGAATTCTTTCACCTCTTCCATGTCCAAGCTAGGGGCTTCGGTAAGAGAAGCATACAACTCATCCCCTGTGTGAACCACACTCGCGACATCCTCTGTCTCATCCTTCATTAGACTTACCTGGAATATTCTCTCCATCATATGCCTTTTCAAAGTGTTAGAGAACTCGAATACAACCTGCTCATTGGCAACCTCAACCGTGATTGTATCATTTTTGCAGTTTATCATGACACCCAATGTCTTTAGAGCTTCTCTACCAAGAATAAGAGGAGTCTCCGGATCTTCTTCCATATCCATTGTTATGGCTGAATTTTTTCATAGGATGACATTGACGCGACGACATGATGACGCGATGACATGATGCCATCTGACATGGTGACGTAGTGACTATGACTTGAAGACGCAGTAGAGAACGCAAGACTGGAGCTAAGCATTAAGCAGTAACAGTTTTGCTAAATAAGGAAGGAGCATAATGAGGCATAAAATCAGCCGTAGAGAAGCAAGGATTATGACGTTAGAGCATAAATGAGAAAGATCTCCCATGATTAACGAGCTGGAGTTAATGTAATAGTTAGAGAGTTTATTATGTATTCGTTGGAAAAAGTGAAAGAGAAAAGAAGGCATACAAAAGGGAGAGAAGGGGGGATTAGTCATTTCTTTATGCAATATTGTGAGAAGTAACCTAGAGAGAAATATTTTTGTAACGATTGTCACTTGCTAAGGAAGACAATCAACTATAGTAGATTGGTGGATCTCCATCCACCCGCGGTTTTTACCTATCTTCATTGGGGTTTTCCGCGTCACCATTTTCGTGTGTTCATCCTCTTTGATCCCTACTGCATTCGTTTTTGCATTGTCTTAAACATAATCTGGTTAAATCGTCCCAAACTTTAATTTCGTCGTAAGTGATAAATTTTAGCATAAACAATTTGGCGCCCACCCTGGGGCATAACCAGATCATCTACTGTTCAAAATCCATCAAATGGGAGAAACACCTAACCTCGAGGAAATGCAGAGACAATATGAAAGATGAGAGCAGAAATGCTCGAAATGAAGCAAGCCAATGAGCGGCTAGCTACCTGACTTCACGACATCGCAGAGAAATCCAGAAATTACAGGAAGAGTTAGCATCGTCCAAAGCTTCGAAGGTCCGACGTCGGCTAATCTGAACGACATCCCTTTCATGGGGAACCTTTCTGAGTCAGATAGTGAGGAGCCTGAAAATGACGAAGAGCCGAGGATGAAGAGCCCTTAAACAATGAAGAGAAGACCAAGGCGAAGGAGAAGCGAATCTTATGGCAAAGCGCATGGTCCAGATCGAAAAGCAGAATAAGCGCTTAATGAAGCTCATGTCCCAGCTCCCCGGGGCTCCGACGCCAAGCATCGTGGAGCATCCAGACGGTTATGCGAGTCACCTTCGTCGAAAGGATCGCAGGGTCGTGCTTCCCAAAAAGCTCAATCTGCCTACCCTCGCTGCTAATTATGATGGTTCAACCGATCCAGGCGAGCATGTCGCCCATACAAGCAGCATGTGGCAAGCGTCAATTCCTTGGCATTTGGTAGAGGCCTGCATGTGCAAGTCTTTTGGAGCCACGCTCACCGGTCCCGCTCTCAAATGGCTCGGATCCCTCAGGCCAGCGAGCATTGGCAATTTTTCCACCATAGTCAATCAGTTCTATGAGAAGTTGAAGGCAGTCGTAGCCTGGAAAAGCAGACGAGCGACCTATATGGTCGTTCAAGGCCTAAAGAATCTGTTCGCGATTATTATAATCGCTTTAATAAAGAAATGATTAGCATTAAAGATCTTGATACTAAGACTGCTATTGAATGTTTCAGGAAAGGATTAATCTTGCGATCAAAGCTATACAACCGTTGACAAAGTATCCGTGCCAGACGTTCGAGGAAGTCAAGTCGCGAGCACTAGCAGAATGAGATGAGGAGAGATGCCATCCAACACCATATCAACCGACGTGCACCAGAGACTCCTGCTGACCGGAAGGCTTTCGTCCCCAAGAAGAATAATTGGCGAAGCCACCCATATGGTTACTCAAATCAGGTAAACAATGTTACTGACGTTGTCGAGAATGCAGGTAGTGACGCAAGGACGGAGTCGTCGACCTTCCCAGATCTAGACTCTTACGGATTCTCCGTCGATGTCGGAGGCGTCGTAAATGCCTTATCCAAAATCGGAGCACCCGTCCGTTGGCCAAAGAAGAGGGACCGACCGGAAGCGCAAAAAGATCAAACAAGGTGGTGTCAGTTCCATCATGACCATGGCCATAAGACGGAAGAATGCATTGCGTTGCGACGAGAGGTCGCGTTCATGCTTAATAAGGGGCACCTTAAAGACCTCTTAGGAACAAAGGTAAAGCGTCCTTCGGAGGATACCGCGCAGTCCGACCCTCCTGCGTCGCCCACGCACGTAAAGGTAATCAATGTTATTTCTGGTGGGTCTGATGTATGTGGACTAACGTATTCCGCAGCCAAAAGGCTAGCAAGAGAGGGCACTCCCTCGTCCGCCGTTTTTAAATCTTGCAGGTCAGCGAAGAACGCAAGCTCGAAGCAATGGCAATAACCTTTGATGACGACGACGTCTGCGACGTAGAACATCACGATGGACTAGTCATATCCCTGACTGTCAGTAATTGCTTGTTGAAGCGGGTGTTAGTCGATGGGGGCAGCTCAGCCAACATTATATTCAAAAGCGCCCTCGAAGGTATGGGTTTGTGCGATAAAGATATTACTAAAAAATCTACTGTTTTGGTAGGATTCAGTGGAGAGGCCCAACATACTGTCGGAGAGGTCACATTACCAACGTTGCCAAAGGCGTCAACCTGCCACCAGATTCAACGTTGTGGATTGCCCGTCCGCGTATAACATCATTCTCGGCACTCCATGGATACACAAGATGAAGGCCTCCCCTAACTTATCACAGTCGCTGAAGTTTCCAACAAGTGGGGCGTCCAAGAAATAAAGGGCGAGCAGAAATCTGCAAGAGAATGCTATAGTTCGTCGCTCAAACCCCCAAAGCGTCCATCTAGCAATTAAAGGATGGTCAGCGCCGACGCGCCAGCGAGCAGGACGTGGATGAAGTGATGCTCGATCCATCCATCCCCGATCTGTCGTTCGAATCGGAGCGACGTGTCGAAGAAATACGAGGTCAGTTAGTCGTTTTTTGAAAGCTAACCAAGATTGTTTTACTTGGTCCCATGAGGATATGACAGGAATCAGTCCTGACGTCATCACGCATAATTCCAACGTCGACCCCGGTCACAAGCCCGTAAAGCAAAAAAGACGCAAATTCGCACCTGAAAGTAATCAAGTCATCTATGGCGAGGTTCAAAAGATGATCGACACCGGAAAGATCCGTGAGGTAAAGTATCCAGATTGGTTAGCTAATGTCGTGGTGGTCAGCAAAAAGAACGGGAAGTGGAGAGTCTGCATCGACTTCACAAACTTGAATAAAGCATGTCCCTTGGATCCGTTCCCTCTCCTCTCATATAAACGCAATGGTCGACGCGACGGCAGGCCACGAGCTTTTAACGTTCATGGACGCATATTCTGGGTACAACCAAATTTTGATGCATCCAAACGATCAGGAAAAGACCGCGTTTGCCACTCATAAAGGTATATATTGCTATAAGGTTATGCCTTTTGGTTTGAAAAATACAGGTGCCACCTATCAACGATTGGTCAACCAAATGTTTAAAGACCAACTTGCGACACCATGGAAGTATATATAGATGATATGCTCGTCAAATCCAAGCAAGCAGGCGATCACATCCAGCATTGTCGGAGGCTTTCGATGTCCTGCGAAGGTATGGCATGAAATTAAATCCCACTAAATGCACATTTGGAGTGCTGCAGGAAAGTTCTTAGGGTATGTCGTTAGCAACGAGGAATTGAAGCCAGCCCGGATCAAATAAAAGCTATTATCAATATTCAATCTCCATGGAGGGTCAAGGAGGTGCAAAAGTTGACCGGTCGTGTAGTCGCGCTGAATCGCTTTATTTCACGATCGTCTGAAAAATGCCATCTATTTTATGACGTCCTAAGGAAGAATAAGGGCTTCGACTTGTCGCAATAACATGAAGACGTGCTGCAGAAACTCAAAAGCTACTTAGCGTCGCCGCCGTTGCTGTCGAAGCCAAGCATCAGAGAGACGTTGCAGCTTTATCTCGCGGTAAGCAACGTGTCAGTCAGTGCTGTCCTGACGCGGGAAGCAGAAAGCCAGCAGCTACCAATCTATTACGTCAGTAAGTCTCTGCTAGACGCGGAGACCAGGTATTCTTCATTGGAGAAACTCATTTTAGCCATAGTCGTAGCTGTTAAAAAGCTTAGGCACTATTTTGAAACACATACTGTTATTATTATGACTAACTATCCTGTCAAGTCTGTCTTGCGACACCCCGAATTAACAGGACGCATGAGCAAGTGGGCAATAGCACTCAGTGCGTATGACATCCAGTTTTGTCCAAGAACAGCTATCAAGTCACAAGCTTTGCCAGATTTTGTGGCAGACTTTAGCCCAGAGTTAGAAAAACTTGCAGATGATGAAGTCGTAAAGATTAATCAAGTAAACGATGATTCTTGGATATTATTTGTTGATGGGTCTTCCAATATTTGTGGTGCAGGTCTTGGCATTGTGCTAAAGTCGCCACAAGGGGGCAAGATAGTACCAGCCATTTGCTGTGAATTTAGAGAGACGAATAACGAAGCCGAATACGAGGCGCTCATAGCAGGAATGGCGTTAGCAGAAGACATGGGAGCAAAAGCATTAAAAGTCTTCAGCGATTCATTGCTGATAGTCAGCCAAGTCAAGGGCGAATTTGCGACAAAAGACTCTAAAATGGCCATGTACTTAGAAATAGCTCATCGTAAAAGTAAAGTGTTTAATTCGTTTGGTATTTTGCAGATACCAAGGGGCCAGAATACGTAGGCGGATGCATTTGCCAATCTCGGATCTTCTTTAAGGGACATTTCGTTTATTTCCGTTCCTAAAGTTCATCTGGCGAATCCTGCTATCGCTAGGAATTTTGGGATTCTGTCGTGATGACGGCCGAACGGCTTCAAGGCAACCATGAGGTCATTAGTAACATCGGTAACCTCGCAGCTGCGAGCGACCCTGACGTCGAGGAGGTAAGTGTCAGTTGGACAAAACCACTTTATGATTTTCTTGCTAACGATGTACTTCCAACATATAAGGCAGAGGCGCACAGAATTCGGTTTAAAGCGTCGCGGTACATACTCATTCAAGGAGTACTGTTCAAAAAATCTGGTGGAGGCCCCTACCTGCGTTGTTTGGAAAAGGGTCAGTGGGGGCAAGTCCTGAAGGACATGCATGAAGGCACTTGTGAAAATCATTCAGGAGGACGCAGCTTATCCAATAGAGTGTTACGCATGAGATACTATTGGCCCACAATGAAGAAATACGCAATAAGGTATGTCGCCAAGTGCGATAGCTGTCAACGACATGCAGGTATGATGCATAAACCTTGTGAGGTTTTGCATCCTACTTTAGCACCTTGGCCTTTCATGAAATGGGGCATGGACATAGTTGGCAAGTTACCTCCAGCCCCTGGCCAGAAGGTCTTTATGTTGGCGCTAACTGACTACTTTTCTAAGTGGATTGAAGCAGGTTCTTTTCAACAGGTACACGACAAGGAAGTGATTTCTTTTATATACACTAACATTATTTTGCAGGTTTGGTGTCCCGTCCGAGATAGTATGCGACAATGGGTCGCAATTCATTAGCAATGAGACAAGACGTTTCTGTGATGAATGGAGCATAACGTTGTTAACGTCAACACCAAGATATCCGCAAGCCAATGGACAGGCTGAGTCCAGTAATAAGACGATCATTGACACCTTGAAGAAATGACTCGCGGCCAAGAAAGGTAAATGGGCGGAGGCATTGCCTTCCGTCTTATGGGCTAATCGCACGACACCGCGCACCGTGACTGGACAAACACCGTTCTCACTAGTATATGGGTGCGAAGCAGTCCTGCCTTCAGAAGTGAATGTCCCGACTGCGAGATGTGGTCTAGCGATGGAACAACAAAACTATGGTGAGCTCGTGAACGACTTAGACACCATTAAAGAGTTGCGCGACGCAGCATTGGTACGCATGGCGGCTCAGCAGCAAATGGTCGCAAGGTGTTTCAACAAAAACGTCCAAGCAAGGTCCTTCGTCGAAGGTGAGTCCTAAGAAAACTATTTCACAACACACAAGAGGCTAACGCTGGTAAGCTAGGGCCTAAATGGGAAGGACCATACCAAATTAGTAAGGTGGTAGGCAATGGAGCCTACCAATTAGTCCGACGTGATGGAAGCTCCGTGCCACGTAGCTGGAATGCTACACACCTCAAACGATACTTCTGTTAAGCTAAGTATTGCGTTTTGTTTTCCCTTCATTATGTAAGAAGTAGACGATAATACTATTGTATCTGTGTCGCTAGTTGCTAGCGACCATAGTGTTCTCTCACTGGGTGTTGTTGAATTTCAGGGAAGTCGCTCTCGTCCATCTTAATAACGTTGCGACGATTTTTACAAGACAACAAGCAGACTTGCATTTTACTACCATATAAAGTCTGTTGGTCCTCTATTACCCCAGCTGACGCTACAACAGGGGCACAGTCATTTTAAAGCCATAACTGCTTACGACATTTCATCTATCTTTCTGACAAACACATACACGTAAGTATTTATGTATTTCCTATGTGTATTCTAAAGTTATTTAATCTAAACGTTACGTCTGAACGACCAAAGACGGCTTTTACTAAGTCCAAACGTTATGTCTGAACGACCAAAGATGGCTTACTAAGCGCTTGACCATCCTCTAGAAATGTCATAATAACGACTAAGACACATGCATATGACACAAAGTGAAGACATAAGATTAACTTTGTTAAAATTCAAAAGCATCAAAGTAATGGTCACCCCCATAGGCGACCCAAAAGTTCAAACGATAAAAGTTATGATCACCCCCGTAGGTGACCCAAAAGTACAATACAAATAGTCACTCCCTTGAGTGACCTAGAACAAAGTTTGATTAAAGTTCAAATGAAAGGGGCGTAATATAGAATGATTAAAAGTTAAACGTCAGGGGCCTCCTCAACTTCCTTCTCCTTTGACGCTACAGCTGGCAAGACAGTGGCTGGAACATCCTTTTCAGTTTCAAGGTCTGATGCCACATCTGACGCTATGAACCCGGCATAGGACGGGTCGCAGCCAAGTCTTCTTCGTCCATCAGATCCTTCATTGACCCCATGTACTGGAGGTACTGGTCAATGTCCTTTTGTGGTGTCCACGACGCCGTCTTTTTCATTAGGAACTGGTACATTAGCTTAGCCCTGACCCTGGTCGTCACTTCAGCCTCAAGAAGATCCATCTCATTCTTCTATGCATTAATGCTCGCCTGGAGAGTCTCGATCTCCCGACGCGAGGATTCTTCCAGCTTAGTCACCTTTTTCCTAATCTCTTCCAGCTCTTCTCCATTCTTCTTCAGAGTTTCCCCCATATCCTCCATAGTCTTCTTGCAAGACTCCACTTCAACGCCTTTGGACTTCGCGTCCGATTCAGCCTTCTCCATTCTCTGCTTCATGGTCAGATGACTCTTTAGCAGAGATGAGATCTCCCTCTTCGACATTAGGAGATGTTGAGAGGACTGCATAGAGACGGTCACAGTATAAGAAGGCCCACTCTTGTCCGGAGAGGCCAGGAAATCAGTTATGCGCGTCTTAGACGCGACGTCATGCTCGTCGTCCAAGTGGACGATGACCGCTGTGCCCTTCTTCGTCGACGCCGTCGACAGGGACGCAACGTCAGCAAAGGACTCCCTCTTACGTTTGCGCAGCAGCTCAGCTAATGCTTGGTCGTCCAGACTCCCCCTAGGGCGCGATTGTGATGAACCTGTCCAGTAGTGTTTGAGTCAGTAACATGAAACTCTTCCTGGTAAAGTCCTACCCAAAAATAAAAAAATTAGAGAGAATAGATAGACTAACCAGATGCCATAGATGAACAACTGCCTTGAGAAGCAAATAGAATTCTTCTGAACTGCCTATCTTCTTCTGGTACTTTCAAAAATTTGTCGCAAAGACTCTAAGACTCGTCGTGATGCGACAGTAGTTTAGGGTTAAGACCTGCAGTAGAAACGATGTAAGAGTAGTGTTAACGATGTGACATGAATGTAAAAAGACTGAAAATAAACACACCTTTGGTATTCCAGCCGCTAACCAAAGACGTCCCAGCTTCCCCTAGCGACGACCTCTTCACAAATACAAATATGTTTTTCCAACCTCTGTCATTCGACTGGATTCCCCCGACCAGAGGTTCTAACCTCGCCTTTGCATGTAGGGCTATTCTATTTTTTGCCTTGACCCTAATTTCATAATGCCACAGTAGGTCGTGGAGGGTGAAGGCTTCTTCTCATGATGCCATCACCCTGTCGATGACGCTCAGAATCCGCCAAACTTGGGGCATAATTTGCCCAGGGCTGATCTGGTAAATTTACATCAGGTCCCTTGCTAGGGGGGGGGGGTGAAGGGAAGTCTCATGCCTATTTTGAAAGGGTACTCGTAGAGCACCACCCATTTGGGGGGACATGACTCTGGTGGTTCATCAGACTTAGCATTCCTAATGACAGTACTTTCGGGCAGATTCCCTAAATCTAAAAACCTTAACATGTCCTCTTCTGACATCGTTGACAGTTCGTCTTCATTCTCAACCCTCTATTCTACGACTCTCTCTTTCCCTCTCGATTTTTCTTGGTTCTTTACGAACGTTCTAATACTGCGTCTACTAGGATCCATAAGTGCAAGTAAGGAAGAAAAGCACTACGAATTAAAGGAATTGATGAGCGGAAAAGTATGAAAATTACTTGGTATTACTGATCGGTTTTCCGGCAGAGAGAATAAGGAGAGTTATGGAAACTATCTTACTTAAGGAGAGAGAAAGATTTGATGAAGTTGGAATAAACGTTAGAATCCTTAACCACCTAAGTTATTTATGTCATTAAGAGCAATCATGACATTGTGCCAACGGTTATAGTTAAAACAACTATTTAAAAAGAAAACTACCTTTTATGTTTTGAGACCATTAGGCTACCTAATACAACCGCCTAAATGGATATTCCTTCCTTCCTTGTGTTTCTTTGGAGAATTTTTTCTATAATTGACAAAAGTGAGATTCTTCCTTTGATTTTTGATATCTTGGTAACTTAGAAGGAATTTCATTTGATTTATTGATTTCTTTTAACAATTGTCTCATGGATTTTGTGTTACCCCGATTCAACAATTGGGGGTAAACTGTTATGGCTGAATTTTTTTCATAGGATGACATTGACGCGACGACATGATGACGCAATGACATGATGCCATCGGACATGGTGATGTAGTGACTATGACTTGAAGACGCAGCAGAGAACGCAGGACTGGAGCTAAGCATTAAGCAGTAACGGTTTTGCTAAATAAGGAAGGAGCATAATGAGGCGTAAAATCAGACGTAGAGAAGTAAGGATTATGACGTTGGAGCATAAATGAGAAAGATCTCCCATGATTAATGGACTGGAGTTAATGTAATAATTATAGAGTTTATTATGTATTCGTTGGAAAAAAGCCAAAGAGAAAAGAAGGCATACAAAAGGGAGAGAAGGGGGGATTAGTCATTTCTTTATGCAATATTGTGAGAAGTAACCTAGAGAGAAATATTTCTGTAACGATTGTCACTTGCTAAGGAAGACAGTCAACAATAGTAGATTGGTGGATCTCCATCCACCCGCGGTTTTTACCCATCTTTATTGGGGTTTTTCGCGTCACCATTTTCGTGTGTTCATCCTCTTTAATCCCTACTGCATTCGTTTATTGCATTGTCATAAACAAAATCTGGTAAAATCGTCCCAAGCTTTAATTTCGTCGTAAGTGATAAATTTTAGCATAAACATCCATTACCTTAAAATCACATGGCACAAACACATGCCCAACTTGAATTGGTATATCCTCAAGTTACCATAGGGGACTCTCACAGTGCAGTTCGCCAACTGAATCGTTTTTCGAGTAGGATGAAGAGGAATTTTAAAGTGCTTAGCAATAGATAGTGTCATCAAATTGACACTCGCTCCTAAGTCGGCCAGTGCACCCTTAGGCTATAAATCACCTATCTTCATCGGCAAGGTGAAATTCCCGGGGTCCCATTGCTTCTTAGGCATGGTTCGCTGCACAAGAGCACTCACTTGGTAGGATAGAGTGATAAGCTTATCTTCAAGTTTGTGTTTGTTGGAGAGAATCTCCTTGAAGAACTTAGCATAAGCCGGCATTTGAGACATAGCCTCAACAAAGGGGAATGTTGATTTGCAGTCTCTTCATCACGTTGAGGAATTTAGTGAACTTATCACAATTTTCTCTCTACCAACATTTGAGGATAGAAAACCGGAGGTACATAGGTCTTGGTTGGTGGAGGTGATGGCAACGGAGTCTTATCACCAACTTAGACTTGTGGCTCATCTTTTTCCAAAACTTCATCTTTCTCACTTTCCTCAACTTCATCCTCCTTTTCAACAATCTCAACTTCTTCTTCCTTCTCTAACTCCCCATTAGGCATGTTAGGACCCTCATAAGTTGTTCCCGACCTCAAATGGATGGCTTTTGCTTGATGGGAGGTTGGGGTTAGGGATAGGTTGGCCTAGAAGTTTATTTGTCGGAGTAGAGGGATCCTTCTCGGCTACCTGGGTGATTTTGGTTTCAAGCATTTTGCTATGGGCTTGTAGCTCTTGAAACCTTTGCTCATGGTTTTGGAGGATTTGGTTCATGGATTGGAGTTGTTGGAGAATTTGGAGAGAGGTTGGATCGGGAGATGGAATGGGTTCGGGATTTTGTTTGGGAATGGAGGACTAGAGGGAGATTTTTGGGTATTGGTTCTTTGGGGTGGAGCTTGGTAAATATTGGACCCTTGTGAGGACGAACCACCTTGGTTATAATTCTGGTTATACCCTTGCACATACCCTTGGTTTCGAGCTTGGTTGTACCCTTGTTGAGGTTGATTCCATCCTTATTGAGGTTGGTTGAAGCCTTTGGTGTAGTTTTGTTGAGGTTGTTTCAGACCCCCTTGATGATTGCTTCTATACCCTTGTTTCCCTTGATATCCATCTCCTCTAGAATTTATCGCCACCACATGCTCTTAATGGGTACCTCCACAATAAGAAGTATCATGGTTAGTACCACCACAAATATCACAAGAAAAAGAATTTACCTGTGAAGGATTAGATGAGGCGAGATTGATCTTTGAAAGCTTCATGTCAAGTTGGTCCATCTTGGCTTGAATTTGATCCATGGGATCTAATTCAAACTTCCCGCTCTTCTTGGGTTGAACACCTCTTCGTCGTCCACCCCATGAATAATTCTTGATCACTTCCTCTATAGTGGACTTAAGTTGATCTTGCGGGATCTTAGAAAGTTGACCTCCCGCTCCAACATCAAGGTTGGCACGTGATATAGGATCAAGGCCATCATATAAAGACCGCATGAAGAGGTTTTTATTGAACTCATGGTGACGACATGAACGAATCATCTCCTTAAACTGCTCCCAAGCTTCCGCAAGAGTCTCATCGCTCTCTTGCTTAAATGAGGAAATCTTCCTCCTTATGTTTATTGTCTTCCACTCCTGGAAGTATTTCTTCAAAAAGGCCATTGTGACTTCTTCCCATGTAGTGAGGGAATTAGCAGGCCAGCTCTTGAGCCATGATTTTGCCTTTCCGGTAAGAGAAGATCGGAACAAATGGATCTTGATATAGTCAGGGGATACGTCATTTGTTGCTATCATAGCACATATCTTAAGAAACCTGTCAAAATGGTCAAGAGGATCCTCATCCGACCCCACAAAATTGCTCTGCTTTCACTATCCGAGTATACTGAGGATGAATGCTGAAATTTGTAGTGGTGGTGGGGAGTCTAATACCACCTTGAAGAACATAGGAATCCGAATTTCCGAAATCCCTAAAGAGCTGTGGATTTGCTTCACCCATTTATGATTCAACTTCACTTGTTGTACTTGAGACCGGTGAAGATGGCTCGGAACCAAAAGATAAATCTTCCAAATTTTCCGAAGCTTTCGCAATTCAGTTTAAGGATCTAAAGGAAAAGTGGGTGAACCGTGAGCTCGTCTTATCATGTAACACAACAAAGCCAGGTAGAGGATTAGCAAATAACAACCACAATAAAAAAGAAAATAAAAGAAACCTCATCTAACGAAGCTAAACTAAAATAAACTTCAATTAATAGCACACTTTCCCTGGCAACGGCGCCATTTTGATAAGAGGTTTTAAGTGTGTCGTTAAGACACCAAAAATCACTTTTCAAACAATATTTATAAAACCTAACAAGCAATTACTAAGAAAATAGTAAGGGCTAGTCGAGGGTCGATCCACAGGGAATATGGGATCAATTGCAGTCTAGTCTACCTAATTAAATGGTATTTGGGGTTTGAAAAGATTTGATAACAACTATGACTAGCTAAAAACTAGAACTAGCAAATAATACGAGTTAAAATATCAAATAGGAAGACACTAGAGTTAAGGTTACTAGTATGAAAAAGAATGGACGATGATTGTTAATTCGATTGTGAAGCAAAGGAGACGATTATTAAAGGTTTAGTTTGCCTCTAAAATACTCGAGTTCTCTTTCTGATGGCCCTCAAGAATAATCACTTAATCAATCAACTAAATCCTCTCTCGAATGTTCTTTAGTCAATTGATTAAGAGATTCAATAAATTCGAAGAACCCCTAATAAAGGATCCCCTTAATTTCTACCCAATATCTTGGTCTAAAAATTAAGTTGATTCATGGGGATGATAAAACAGTTCAAAATTCAATTTAAGAATATTTCAATCCAAAATACCAAAGCATAAATGTGATCAACATCTATCCTAAGGTCTCAAAACACCAAGATCAATGCATAAACTTCCTTAAAACATCACAATCACATCAACAAAACATGTAAAACCCTAATCGATACTTTCACTCAAACCCTAGATAAGAAACTACTCACTAATCATGAATTTTAAGCAATTAGACATAAAATCTATGACTAATCTAAGGCTAAACATGATTAAGAGATAATAAAACTAATAAAAATAGCAATATGAGACTATAAGAATGAATAACTAATAATAAGGAAGAACAAGAACAACCACGAAAAGAATGAAATAAAAACTAAAACTTCAAATTAAATTGAATGAAAAGTACCTTGAATGTTATGAGAATCACAAACTATGATTAACTAATCTCAAATCTAGACAAAACTCAAGTTTTTCTCTCTTTAGTATAAATTCTAGCCATAATCTCTCTATAAACTATAATAAAGCATAAGTTAAAACTCAAAAGAAAACTATCATTTTTTTTAATGAAGCTCGAATTTTCTTTTCGGAACGAAGGGTGCGCGCACACCAAAAGGAGGTGTGGGCGCCCCTTACTCGTCTGCCTCAAAATCAGGATCCTCTTCAAATGGTGCGGGCGCACCTTTGTGAGGGTGCGGGTGCACCAATGTGGTGCGGGCGCACCATGCCTGTCTGTCTTTTGTCCTCTAAATCCGATGAAGGTATTGGCGCACCACTTTTATGTGCGGGCGCACCATTGTGTGCAGGCACCTCCAACTCCATGCGGGCGCACCTCCAAGTTCCCTTGGTTTATGTAGCTCATTCCTTAAGCCATATATCGCAATACTTGATCCTGATAAGGGACATATCTGCAATGAAAACACTATAAAACATGGTGAAAGCATATGTACTAGAAATTTGATCAAAATAGATAAAAAAAAAATCTAGCGAAATCTCACTATGATCAATCAATGATCAAGGGAAGAAGTAGTAAGGAAAATGAGGAGTAAAGAGGGGAGAAAGGAGAATAAAGAGGACCAAGCTAAACCAAAAGGAGGTCATAAAGTGCGTTAGAAACGCAATTATCAATGCACTAAACCAAAAGTGACTTTCAGTGATTTCGTTAGAATCCAACAGAAGTCAAGAGAGTATGTGGAATACTACCTATCTAGATTCAAGATGGCTAAGATCAAGTGTCATGCTAGCATTCATGAAAGAGAGTTTGTACAAATGGCTCAAGAAGGAAAGTTAATTATGTTTAGAAAAAGGTTTGATGGTCATGGCTTTGGCGATTTTATTGAAATAGTAGAATTGGCCATAAGGTATGAAAGGAACATACAAGCTGAAAGCACAGCAAGGTACCAGAGCTTCTTTACTCAGAATGAGGAGCCTTTCCACTTTGATATTGCATAAGAAGTGAATGTGGCAAAAATCGTTCAAGGGGCACCTTATAAATGCTCTCATTTAGAGAAGAAAGAGTTTCTGGCTCTAAAATATATGAAATCTGAACAAAAGTGGAAATATACTTTTGGTGCTAAAAAAGCTAATGCCATTTTCGACTGGTTGTTATTTAACAAAAAGCTAAAATTGGTATGGAGATATAGTGTTGACCCTTAAGTTTTGAAGATGACTTAACCACAAAAGACATAGTGTATTTTATTTATCTTGTTGCTAGGTAATTCGTTCTCGAGCAAAGAGAATACTTGATTGAAGATTAAAACGGAGAATTAATCAAAGATTGAAGTGAAGATGTTCGAGTGATGAAGTATCAAGCATGGAATGAAGTTTAGAATGCATTAGGGTGTATTTATTATCTTCATGTTAAGGTTGAGTGAAAGCTCAACATGTTCGTGGCGAATTCTCAAAGGTTAGGGAACAAGACTTAAAACTGTTTAGGAACACCTAAATAACTCTAAAGTTATGCATCTAACTCTAGGTGTGCGCCTAATATGTTAGTTAGAGTTTTTAGGGTTGTTTTAATTAAGATCCACTATTTTACGAAATTTGTTTTTAGTTTGTTAGGAAAAAGTTTTTAAAATGATTTTCGGATATTATTTAGAAAAATATCTAACAGTTATCTTTTATTTTTTATTTAAAAGATTTTGTTTTCAAAATAAAATATCTTTCCGGTTTTTAAAAGATTTTCGTTTGAAATATAAAACTGATTTTCATTTTTATTAAAGTTATTTTTAAAAGATATTTTCCTAAAATCTAGCTAAAGTAAATATTTTATTTACTCCCTAAAAATAAGATTACACGCCTAAAGCTACTGCTACACGTTTTTGTAGTTAGTGGATTTAGTGGCTTAATTAATTATCTCCCAAGTATTAATTAATTTAAATAAGTTTAATTATTCCTCAAGTTTGTAAAACAACATAATATTTTACTGCTTCTCTTATTTAGTTAAGTAGTGGATTAATTACTTATCAAGGAATATTTAATTTAAATTGGTTAATTAATGGAAGTCATGGAGATCATGGGATAGTGGATTAATTAGTGGAATAAAATGTCTTGTCTTAATTGTCTATAAATAGGCGCCTAAAACCTTAGAACAATGTGTGTCTGACTTAGCTAATTTGTCTTAGTTATCTAAAAGAGTCAGTGCCTTTTCCTTAAGAGAATCCGTACTTACATTAATCAAGTTTATTACTCTTCCATTGTTTAAAAGTGTTTTTTGAGAAAAGGGTTTGAGTGAACTCTTGTAAGTGTGAGAAGCTTTGAGTAAAAGCAAGAGAGAAAGGAACTTCATGAAGTTTGAGAGAACGACAGTTGTGGGAACTGTCGTTGGGAACTTGAGTTGAGTACTTAAGTTGAGAATCGAGAGAAAAGTAATAGGTCATAATCAGAGTTGTTTTGGCCTAATATAGTGGAAAGTTGTGTTAAATCTCTTGTGGTCGAGGTTGTTTATTCCTACTAGGCCTAAGATGTTTTTCCTCGCTAAATCTCTCTTGTTCCCATTGTTTGTTCCCAAGTTTACTTTTAATTCCGCAAAAAGTATAGCTTATTCTCTCACTATAATTCACCCCCCCTCTTATAGTGCTCATATTATACAACAATTGGTATCATAGCCGGTAACTCTAAAAATCAGGAAACCTTGTTGAGTTCAAGATCTTGAAATATATGAATACTATAGAGAAATTGAAGAAGGGTACTCTACGCAGAGGCCCCATGTTCAAGGTAAGTTTACACCTACTGGAAGAACAGAATGGAGATCTTTATCAAAGCCGACAATTACCAGGTATGGAGAGTCATAGGGTAGGTGATTTTGAAGTCACTACACTAATGAAAAGAATGAGGTAATTCCTAATCAATCTGATTTTGATAATAAGATTTCGAAAAATGGAAATTAATGCTCTTGCTATAAAATCTTCATTGTGGTCTTGGACCTCATGCACAATCGTGTCATGGGTGTAAAACCGCAAAACAAATTTGGGATCTTCTTGAATCATCATGAAGGTACGAGTGAAGTTAAGAGATCAAAAATAGATCTTTTGATGAATCAATATGAACTCTTTCAAATGAAATCAAAAGATCTATCCAAGACATGTATGTTTACACGCTTTACTAATATTATTAATGAGCTAACATCTCTTGGAAAAGTGATTACTTTTGAGGAACAGGTACAAAAGTCTAAGGAGCCTTCCTAGGGATCGATGGATGCTAAGGTAACTGCCTTACAAGAAACTAAGGACTTTACAAAGTTCAATCGGAACAACTTGTGGTTCCCTCATGACTCACGAGTGCAATGGACAATGAGAATGGAGATATGTCCAAGCAAAAACCAATTGCCTTAAAAGCTGATGAAAGTGAAACTCGAAACAGAGAAGAAGAATCCGCTCTCATGGTCCGAAAATTCAAAAGAATGTTTAGGAACATGAAGAATGGAGATACAAAGGTAAGAATAAGAAATATTCTAACAAACTTGTTTGTCATAAGTGTGGCAGTTCCATTCTTCATCAAGGATGTCCCAATGGGAACAAGAAAAAGGCAAAGGAAGGGAACGAAGCAAAGATAGGAACAAGGAATACAAAAGTTCCTATACTCATCTGAATGAAGAAAGTATGGTTGCTGCATGGGGACTCTGACTCCGAAGAAGAAAATGATCCTCAACCAAATGAGGAGACTGCAAACTTCTTCTTATGGCTCTTGACAATTCGAATCTGATGAAGAGATTGAATCTCTTGAGGCAAGTTAGACACTATCAAAACTCGCTTAATTCTTAAGTAAAGAAAAGTTATTTGAGTTTATTGTTGAGCGTAAATGATTGCAAAGATGAGTCCATTAAACTAAAACAATGTCAACATGCTTTAATGTTGCAAAGGAACATACCTCTTGGCTTAAAAGTTTCGAATTGATATTGAGAAAAGATTTTTGAGTTGTTTGAAAAAATCTTAAAATTAAAAGAGGATTTCGAAAATTTAAAAATGAGAACTACTTGTAAGCCTTGAATTGTCACAATTAAAAGAGTTTGTTCCTGAAGTGAGTTCCTATTGACATTAAGTCAGTTCCCTTGCAAAGTTTCAAATCTGAAATAAACGAATTGAAAATCATGTTCTTTTTGGAAATAGAAACAATGAACTTGTAGGGGAACTGCACCTAATGAGGAATGAAAATAAAATCCTACCTATACCAAACTGGATTAAGAACCCTCAAACAAAACGAACTGAAGGTCTTGGTTTTAATCACAAAAAGAAATTTGAAAAAGCTAAAAAGAGAGTTGATTTACCAAGTGATAAAGTTTGTATGTTTTGTGGAACACTGGTCATATTAGAACTCTTGTCCTAAAGACTTGGTCGCATTAACGAAAACTTGGAAACAAATAGAGTAACTTGGAAAAAGAAATCTATTATTCCTAACCCAAGAAAGATTGGGTTCCTAACTCTAACAATTAGTTTTTTTGCAGGTTGGCGTGGGGGGGAACAACACATGGTACTAGACAGTGGTTGTTCTAAGCATATGACTGGAGATAAATCAAGATCTTTCACTCTCAGCCTATATGGTGGAAGTGTGACTTTTGTGACAACAAGAAAGGTAACATAGTTGCCATGGCAAAGTTGGTAAGTCATGTCACATTCCATAGATATGTTTTTCTAGTTGATGGTTTAAGCATAATTGTTAAGTATTTCCCAATTCTGTGATAAAGGGAACTGTGTGAAGTTTAATAGTGAAAAATGTTAATGTCAACAAACACAAAGGATTTTGTTTGGAAGGAACAAGAAAGGGAACACATATATTGTGGATCTCAACCTTGTTCCCAAAAACAAGTTTACATGCCTTAGTGTTATTGATGATGATTCATTGTTATGGCATATGCGTCTAGCTCATGCTAGTTTTTCCTTGCTTGACAAACTTCGTTCTAAAGAACTAGTTTTAGGTTTACCTTCAATTAAGTTTCATTTAGATCATGTTTGTGATGCGTGCGCTAAAGGTAAGCATGTTAGATCTTCCTTCAAGTCCAAAATGTGGTAAGTACCACAAGACCATTAGAGTTGATTCATATGGATTTGTGGACCATGAGGTCAAAGTAGGAGTGGAAGAAATATGTGTTGGTTATTGTAGATGACTTTCTAGATTTACATGGGTTATTTTTCTTTCTAGCAAGGACGAGACTTATGATGAGTTCCTTGTCTTTGCAAAGAAAGTTCAAAATTTGAGTGGTCAAAATTGGTACATCTTAGATCCGACCATGGCAAAGAATTTGAGAACTTTAAGTTTGATGACTTTAGTAGAGACAATGGCTTAGATCATATTTTCTCCGCCCCTATAACACCTCAACAAAATGGTGTTGTTGAAAGGAAGAATAGAACATTAGAGGAAATGGCTAAGACTGTTAATAGCTAAATGGTCTTCCTATGAACTTTTGGGCCGAAGCTGTGAATACTGCCTGTCATATTATAAATCGTGCTATGGTTAGACCTTTATTAAATAAAACTCCTTATGAACTGTATTTTGGTAAAAAGCCCAGTATTATATATTTCAGAACATTTGGCTGTAAATGTTTTGTTCATAATAATGGGAAACAAAATCTTGGAAAATTTGATGCTAGAAGTGATGAAGCTGTATTTCTAGGATACTCTTCTAGTAGCAAAGCTTATAGAGTTTATAATAAAAGGTTATGTGTGTAGAAGAAAGTGTACATCACTAGTAGAATAAATGCTATTTGCTGCGGTGATATTGCTACGGTTTTACCGATACGCAGCAATACATCACGGAAAAAAAATAGTTAAATATAAAATAAAGATATTGCTGCGGTTTCGGCCGAAACCGCAGCAATATGATGTCATCGAGAAAATTTCTAAAAAAATTGACTATTTGACCAAATATTTTGCTGCGGTTTTTGACAAAAACCGCAGCAGCAATATTATTAAAAAAATATATAAAAGGGTGAATTAGCTCGCTTAGGGTTTTATTTCTCTTTTCCCTGCAAATCCCACGCCTCTTCTCTCAACTCCTCTCACTCCACGCCTCTCTCAACTCCTTCTCTTCCTCTCACCCTTTAGATCTCACGCCTCTTTCCTCTCACTCCTCTCATCATCCCCTCAAAAATCGCCGGCTCGTTCGTTGCTTCTCATCCTCTCACCCTTTCGCCGGCTCGTTCGTTGTTCTTCGAGATCTTCGTTGTTTCTTCGAGATCTTTGTTGTTCTTCGCGCACTTTTCGCCGGCTGGAGCGTCGCCTCTCATCAAGACCGCCGGCTCGTTCTATGTTCTTCGCCATTTTCGGTGATTTCATTTCTTCGCGCAAACTCTTCACTCGCTTTGTTCGTTGTCGTAGATCAGATTCTCTCTAAGATAATCGCAAGTCGAAGAAGGCCACAAGTTGAAGCAGCGTCGGTCAGTCCTAGAAACGGCGGCAGTGGCCTGCAACAGATCGCTTTTAGGATTTTTTTAATTTTTTTTTTTCTTTTTTTTCAGATCTGTATGTTTGTAGATTTTTTTGTTTTATGATTTTTCTTTATTTTTTAATATATTTTTTGTTTGTAGATCTGTTAGTAAACTGTTTGTTTTCCTTTTTTTTTTTTGTTTGTTTGATTGTAGGATTTTTTTTATATTATTTTCTTTTTTAGATCTGTTGATTTATTTTTTAATATATTTTTTGTGTTTATTATAATTTTTTTAATTAGTCATTAAGTTGTAATTAGTTTTCTTATGTTTATATATTAATGAGATTTTATGTCATTTTATCTTTAGTTTGTCTTTAGTGGATATGTTAGTTGCATGGTTTTAATTTTTCAAATATATTTGCGAAATGACAAAAAAAAAAAAAAAAAAAAAATTGTACCAGGTCATATTGCTGCGGTTTTGGTTAAAAACCGCAGCAATATACTGAATCTTTCCTGATAAAAAATTATAATATTGCTGCGGTTTGCCTAAAAAACCGCAGCAATATTGGTATATATTGCTGCGGTTTAAAACCGCAGCAATATAATTAATACCTATTGCTGCGCCCTTAATTGCTGCGCGCCTCAATCCGCAGCAATAGGGCACTTTTTAACCGCAGCAAGTAGCATTTATTCTACTAGTGCATGTTATTTTTGATGAAACAGATAAATTTGTTGCAAGCACATAGGTTGATCATGACTTCAAGATAGGTTTAGTAAGAGATCAAAGTCTTATTGATGAGACTTTGGAAGAAGAAGAAGTCATGGGAACAAAGACTAAGGAACAACATCATGTTCCTGTTCCAAATGAAGAAGAACTAGGTGAGGATACACAAGTGAATGAATCAACTATTGTTGAACCTGGTTCCCAAGAACAGGGAAGTGAAGATAATCAAAGAAATCAAGTTTCCATCCAGGACTTCCAACCAAAGCCTTGGAAAACTCATCTTTCCCATCCAGTGGAACTCATAATCAGTGATATAAACAAGAGAACTCAAACGAGATCTCAAATTAGAAATTTTTGTGCTTTTCATGCTTTTCTTTCTATGATGGAACCCAGGAACCACGAAGAAGCTCTCACTGATGCTGATTGGATTACAGCTATGCAAGATGAACTTCATCAATTGGAAAGAAACAAAGTTTGGCACCTTGAACCTAAACCTAACACAATAACGTTATTGGTTTAAAATGGGTGTTTAGAAAAAAGTTGGATGAGTTCGGAACCATAGTAAGGAACAAGGCTCGGTTAGTTGTAAAACGATACAATCAACAGGAATGTATAGATTATGAAGAAACTTTTGCACCTGTTGCAAGATTGGAAGCAATTAGAATTTTTGTTGCTTTTGATGCTTTCATGGGTTTTAAATTGTATCAAATGGATGTGAAATGTGCTTTTTTAAATGGTTATATAAATGAAGAGGTTTCGGTGGAACAACCTCCAGGTTTTGAAAATAAAGAATTTCCTAATCATGTCTTCAAGCTTCACAAGGCTCTTTATGGGTTAAAGCAAGCTCCAAGAGCATGGTATGAAATACTTTCTAAGTTCCTTCTTGAAAATGAGTTTAAAAGAGGAAAATTGGATCGAACCTTGTTTTTTAAAATCAAAAGGAAAACACTTATTAGTTGTTCAAATATATGTTTGATATTATATTTGGTGCCACTAATAAATCTTTGTGCAAGGACTTTGCTAATCTCATGAGTAAAGAATTCGAAATGAGCATGGTGGGTGAACTCAACTTCTTCTTGGGGTTGCAAATCAAACAAACAGAAGAAGGAATCTACATCCATCAAAAAAAGTACATAAAGGAACTGTTGAAAAAGTATGGTTTGGAGGCATCCAAAGTGAATCATACACCTATGGGAACTTCAACCAGATTGGATGAAGATACTATAGGAACAAGTGTGGACCAAACCAAGTATCAAGGTATGATTGGTTCTGTAACAGACTTGTTTTTAAAAGACTTTATTAAGATGCTAATTATATTCATTAAGTTAACTATGCATCTAATTTTAATATTTTAATTTGATTTGGAATATGATTTTAATTGGTTGTGTTGTAGATTTTTTTTTAATTAAATCTTATAGAGTATATTTATTATACATTTTGGGTTTTAGTTATCTAAAGATTTATTTGAGTAGTATTTACCAAAATAAGAAAAATCGAATTGTTGCGTTTTATCGATTTGGGTTGGTTCCTATTCCTTTGTTAGCCTTGTCGGTTTGGTGAGAAACAAAAACCACCCCTTAGTTTTTCCTTTCTCCTTCTAGAGTCTTCTAAGCCCAACTCATCACTCTATCTCGTGAAAAATCAAACCCCAACCCCGTGAAACCCAAAACCCCGTGAAACCCAAAACCCCAATCAATCCTCTCTCTCCCACGCATCTCCCCTGTTTCAGTTCGCCGGAATTCCCCTTCCCCCTTGCTGCTCGTCGGAGCTTTCTCTTTCCTCGTCCGTGCTGCAGTGGTTCGCGGTTTTTTTTCTCTCTCTTCGTTCGCCTTGCTGCTGGTGATTTTATTCTCCCTCCCCCCTTTCGTGTTGTTGTTTTCGGCACTGCTGTTCGGTGGTGCTGCACCACCATTGCGCACCGCCACTGCTACTGATGGTCTTCCTTCTTTCTCCTCGCGTTGCTGTGTTGCTACGTTGCCGCCGTCGTGGCGTTGGACTTGCCACGCGAGCTGGTCGAGTTTCCCCCTTTACGGTACTAACCCTTTCAACCTCTTCGTGAATTGAGATTATCCTAATTACAGTGATATATGATTAGTGTATTATGTATGGATTAATGGTTGATTGTGGTATTGTTGGATGTTTGCAATTGTTGGTAAAAACCCAAATTGTTGTCACCCTTTGGGTAAAGAGATAATTTTGATTGAAAGTTTGTAGCTTTGAAACTTAATTCTAGTTATGAGTAATTGACTCGGTTTAATAAATTGTTAGTTTAATGTGATTATTGGTTAAAGTATGACTAATAAGTTAATTGGTAAGTGATTGGTTAGTGGGTTTGTTAATTGAGTTAGCTTGGGGAAGATTGTTATTGTGAAGTCTTAAATTCACTGAAACTGTAAGTATAATTATTTGGAGTTCTCTTTGTCATTATATCGTTAAGGGTTGATGTAATTCAATTGACAATTTGGAATAGTGATCTTGCTAGTGCCTTGTAAAGAATACTTAGTTTAATTGGAAATTGTTACTCTGCAATTACGTATGAAAGGAGTAAGAGGTAGCCTAATCCCTTGTATTCTCTATTAGAAGATAGATCTCATTTAACGCATCAAAAGAAGATTTCTAAATAAGGTATATAGTGAAGTATAATTAGCGGTTTATACTTATTAAGATACGTTAATATGTGAATTTCGATCACTAAGTCGAATGTAACTTTATGATGTCTTTAAAGTGGTCTCAATTACATTACTAGATGTTAATTAGATTGGAAATAGTTAGACTTGTTGTATATATCTAAATACAGAATTACAATGGAAGAATGTAGTAGTATAGCTAGTATGAAGTATGATTATGTTCCTTGTTTCTAGGATTAAAATACTACAAACTAAATACTGATAATAATATGTTTCAGTATATGAAGGTCAAGGTGTGTTAAATTGTTTGTTAAACCTTTAAGTTGGAATCTTGTTGCTTTTTAGTTCTAAGTGAACATTGCTATTATTTACAAGTGACGCAGATATCGGACAAACCACTGTAGTATTATGTTATAATAAGTGGATTAATTTGGTAAGTTGTAGTTACGTTCTAATTATAACTTGGATGTTTCCTAGAATTGTTGGAGTATTGTTTTAAGAATAGTTTAATGAGACAAATGTCTATTGTAAGGTTTATGTTTGAATAATTAGTTTCTAAGAAGAGTTTATATTGTAAGTGGAGGTGTTTACTGAGGCTATGTGGAATAATAGTTTGAATAGATTGTTTAAAGGGTTACTTTAATAACCTCACATGAAGTCAAAGAAAGGATTAACTAATACTATAATAATATGAAGAGTATGTAAGTTAGGTTACTTAACTATGGATTAGATTAGTGAAGATGTGTTTGATAAAGTATTTTAGTTGGATAACTATAAACAGAATGATATAATAAAGTGATGTGGATTGATTAGAATTCGGAGGACTAAGTTGGTTTATGAGATTATATAAGTAAGTGCAAGTTTGTGCATTACTTTAAAGTAGTTTGAGTTATAATTAAACGACTTCTAATTAGAAGTGAGGTTGACTCGCTATACTAAGTAAGAATATGATCCATTAATGGTTGACATTTATAATGATATTGGAATCGAACTTACGAGATAATATGGC
Organism: Beta vulgaris subsp. vulgaris; assembly: GCF_026745355.1. Taxonomy (NCBI): domain Eukaryota; kingdom Viridiplantae; phylum Streptophyta; class Magnoliopsida; order Caryophyllales; family Amaranthaceae; genus Beta; species Beta vulgaris. The sequence goes on along the minus strand of NC_079204.1, from coordinate 39,334,369 downwards.
CCATAATTGATTAGGTCTAATCGACCTTTGTTTTATGAATCTCGAGTTGTGGAATCTACGCTAACTCTCCTTAGTTAATTCTAAGAGAGGGACTTATTGTAATTGTTGATGGTGTTTGATAACGGTTATTATCGTTATTGAGATGAGTCTACATTGATATTGGTGAAGTGAAAAAGAATATGAACTATCTATACGCAAAAGTATGTGATGTGTGGAATTGGGTTAGTAACTCTCGCTAGTTAATTCTAGCTGAGAGACCTATTGTTACCATGGTTGGTATTTTACTAAATATGATTGATTACTTGTGTGGTAAGTATGTTTTATAATTGTAATTGAGTTGAATCAAAATGCATAACTATATTGACCTCGAAATACTTAAGCGATTATAACTCTCTAAGAAGAAGCATTGCTTGTTGTTCAATAATTGTCAAGGATTACTATAACTGTGGAATAGTTCTAAGAATGGCAATTGAGTTATGAACGATAATCGAAAGGAATCTGAAAGGGGAAAGTAGCCTCGTCTGAGTCGACGGATGAGGTGACATGAACAGTCCCATGGACTGTGAACCTTGGGCCCCACAGGGAAACCTGCCCATTGCTCTGTGGGGCGATAATCGGGCGATATATCAGGTAATGTGAAACCTGTGGATGGCTGATGAAATCAGCGGAAAAATGTACTCCGGACTAGTCGCGGTTATTGCCAAAAGTAAAGTGAATGGTTGGGTGACGACCCCACTGTCGGGTGTAAGCTTTGTCTCCTCCGCCGCGTTCTCTTTCCCCCTGGTTAAAAGGAATGTTATCTCAGAGTATGAAAGTTATATCGATAATGGATTCCCGATAAGGAATCGTATCGTGGTAAGTTGTTTCGATATTGGATTCCGGATAAGGAATCATATCAGGTAAGTAGTGAATGTTTATTCAGTATATGAATATGAATATCAATATTGGTTTCCTGATAAGGAGGCATATCATGGTAAGTGATACTAACGTTAGATTCCTGATAAGGAATCGTATCTTGTTATGTGGATTCCGATAAGGAATCGTATCCCGTTATTGAATTCCCGATAAGGAATCGTTGTGATAGGGAAAGTTATTATGTTATTTGTTGCCTCATAAAGGTTTGTGTAGGACAGCTTAAAGGATTGATTAATAGAGTATGAAAGCATAAGGTTGGATTCTGATAAGAAATCAATTAAAGGAAGTAAAGTATATTGCTTATATCAGAGTTGGTAAAACCAGATTCCTTATAAGGGATCGTGATATGTTGAAAGGTTAACTAATTAGTTTCTATATAAGATATGTATCAATTATAAGATTGTTTCAAGTCATGTTGGTGGGTTTGCTGTTATGTGAATGACGATACAGTAGAAAAGGAGCAATTAGATAAAGATGTATAAGTATGTTGTCAACATGAGTTGATGTGATGCATGTTATGACAAAGTGTTTATGTTGACTGCTGAGTCGCTTTCAAGTAAAAGCCACCAAAGCATGTGTTACTCTTATTTACGGGTTTAGTACTCAGCTTTGCTGATGTGTGTACATTGTTTTGTCATTTCTGTGGCCTGTCACTTGGTGGGTGGCAGTATTTTATATGTTTCAGGTTGAAGCCGTGAGTTATTCATTTGCAAGTTGAAGGGGATATGAGATGGTGCAGTATTATATTTGTTATTGAAGTGAGGACGCTCCACTTGTAATAGTTAATCATTTGTTTTCTATAATCTATTTCTTTATTTAAGAATCGTTAGCTAGTGCTCCTGATTCTCTGTTGGTTGTTGCTCCGCAAAAGCGTTGAGGTTGTTCAGCTTTGGGATTTGGAAATATTTTATATATTGAAATTGTAACAGGTTCATATTATTTTTCGCTTTAGCGTTGTCCTATTTTCAAAGGAAATTCTGCCGAATTTTCTGTAGAAATTTATGGGAATAAAGTCTGAGAATCAGAGCATAGTCGCAATAGTTAATTAATTTGAATAGAGTTAGCAATTGAGTTCCATACTCTCCGATGTAGTTCGGTGAGTGTGATGGTAATAGTTCGGGTTATCTCGACTAAAGTCTCTTTTGCTGTGCTTAATCCTCTGTAAGCTTGTCGGGAGAATTCGGGCGGTTACAGGTTCACTATTATATCTAACTGCAAGTTGTCCTGATATTGCTTTTAGTGTAGGGTTATGTGCAAGGTTTCAAGCCAATCCAAAGGAATCTCATCTCACAGCAGTGAAGAGAATCCTGAGATACCTCAAGGGAACAGACGATTTAAGCCTATTCTATTCAGATACCTTTGAACTAAAAGGATTTGTGGATGCTGACTGTGCAGGAGATCATGTGTATGAGTAAAAACGTCTGAAAACTGCTCACCAATGTCCAATAATTTTGCCCTTATTTGTTCATAAGACAATTCTCTGCCTTAAGTGATGACAAAGGATTAAAAGATTAATAGTGTTCCAAAGTAGTCATTTCGTTGTTTCCATTTGCTGTTCCCAAACGCTGTTCCCAGCGTATTATTTCTAGATTTTATTTTTCAATTTTCAAAATTCAAAAATCCAAAAATATTCTGTTCAGATTTTTTCTCCTAAAAATTTGATTTTCATCTTTTCACTCTCTCCTAATATCTCTCAAGTTAGTTGGAAGATATTATCTTTTATTTCTTTAATTTGTTTTCTTTATTTTTTCTCCTTAAATCGTGTACTATACACGGTTAATTTTTTTTTAATTTTCACTTAAAATAAAACTTACTCCTTTTTCTATTTCCATCAAAACTGAAAACACCTCCACAAAATCATGAACTCTAAACAAACTTCTCACTCTCTTTCTTCCCAAAAATCCGAAAAACCCTCTCCTTCCTCTATTAATACCAAAACTCCAACTCCCATGGATATCTCTCCTAATCCATCAACAAGGGTCCTAACAAAGAGGAAGAAAATTGAAGAATCAATGGAGATGGAAGTAGAGGAACAACATGCAAATAGTGAGGGGGAATCGACGGTTCCTGAGAGAGGAACAACCAAGGTTGCAAAAAGAAAATCCTCTGCAACTAGGTATGTTCATGGTTAATGCATTGATATTTCTTGGTGTAAGAAGGTTAATTTTCGTCAATTTCTTTATGATTAAGTTTCAAGGTTGGGAACATCTTTTTGAAAATTGTTATGGACAAAGTTTAATTCCCAAACTTATGGATGAATTTTGTGAGAATTTTTCAAATGATGAAGAAGGAAATTGTTCTACACTTGTGAAGGGAACCCAAATTGAATTTAATTCTAAAACTTTGGGAAATTTACTCGGTGTTCCTGTGAGGGGAACCAATGTATACTTTAAGACACAAAGAGGCTCTTATCCATTTTTGGATATTTTGTTTGATGAGTTGATTGTGAAGTATGGTGGTAAAAAGGGCACTACATTTCATGATCACAATCTTCTTTCTCCTTACCACAAAATTCTCTTCCACATATTAAAGAAAGCCATCCTACATCGTCTCTTTAAACGTGCTCAAGTTGGCATGTTAGACTTAATCTACATTCATTGCCTAGCCTCTCATAAACGCATAAATTTTCCCTCCTTAATGATTCAACATATGAGTCATTGCATTGAGAATGGATTTGTTGTTGGTTATGGCGCACTTATAACCGAAATATTAATCAAGTTTAATGTGAAGATTTCGGGGGTTCCTAATATTGGTGTGTCTACGGGAAATATGTTGAATGTTCGTGTTTTGAACAATTTAATAATGTGTGTGTTGTGAATGCAGAAAGGATAAAAGGAATGGCGAATATTGATGATGATGAGGATGATGAAGAATGTGATAATGTGGAAGAAGAAGAAGAAGAGCTCGAAATTAAAGTTGAGAAGGAAAAAGAAAAGAAACAAAAGAAAACAGAAAAAATTGAAAAAGAAAAAGAAAACAAAATGAAAAAGAAAAACAAAAAGCAAAAGAGAAGGGGAAGAAGGTGGTTGAAGAGATGGTGAAACCGGTTGCGAAGTAATTCGAACTAGTCAAAGAGTTCGAAATATGAAAATACTAAACTCTCCTTCCCATGATGAGGATGGAAGTGTTGATGTTGATGAAGTGAGTGTAATTGCTAAGGAAGAGTATGAAGCTTGCATTCCTCCTTCTAGGGAACAGACTCCTGTTCCTATGGATACCATACCTCATTTTCCTTCATCTCCACCAAAAACTGCCTCTCTACCTCCTATTACTCCACAAAATACTCCTATCCCTCCTTCTACCAAACTGCCTTCATTTTTTGTTCCCAAAGCAAAAGAAACAGCTGTTGTTCCCATCCAGAGGAACAACCTGATGTTCCTAAACCTAAGGAACAACCTGACGCCCCAAATCCTCCTCAATCTGCTCCCTCTTCATCCCAAAACCCTATGATTGGTGCTACCTATACCCTAGCTCATGCTAAGAGGTTGGATTACTTGTTTACTTTGGTTATGGGTGATTCAGAAGCTGATAGGAGTTTGCAATGAAGCTAAGGGTTTGAACAGGTTAGTGCAAGGGGTGATGGACAAAGTTGACAAGGCTTTGGAAGGTCAAAAGGTGATCATGGAACGACTTGGTGAAATGTCTAATGATGAACTCTAGATTGATGACGTTGGAGGATGATGTGCTCAAGATTGATCACACCATGGCCGAAAATCATAAGGAGGTGATGCTAAGCTAATGATATGGTGGAAGAAGTTATCGAGCAACCTTCCTCTCCTAAACCTTAGACTCTTCTTAGTTTAGTTTTTGTGGGAACATAACCTTTTAATCTTTGTCTTTTCTATCTTTATTTCTTAAGCATGCTACAATGGAACCTTGTTAATTTGATAATTCATGTTTAATCTTTTTGCATGTGTGCGTCTCTTGAATGGCTAATATTCTTGGATGCGGTTTCGAGAGTTGAATGCTTTATTTACTTATACTATCCAAATTGTTCCTCACAAGTTTGGTGGTGTGATGTGTTTAGTAGATAATTTCATCTTTTTGAAATCGTGGACTAATGTTTTTAAAGACGCCAAAGGAGGAAAGAGAAAGGCAATCAGAGTAAAAATTTTTTAGTCATGGTTTATGTTCTCATGTTTCTTTACAAAAAATAAAATAACGACGAGTCTATAATAATTAATTTAACTTAGTTGCATACTTTGTTAAAAGGTTTTATTGACTTATGTGCATTACATATTATTATATTTATGCCTTTTGTTGCCATCTTCAAAAAGGGGGAAATTGTTGACCCTTGAGTTTTGAAGATGACTTAACCACAAAAGGCAAGTGTATTTTATTTATGTTGTTGCTAGGTAATTCGTTCTCGAGCAAAGAGAATACTTGACTGAAGATTAAAACGGAGAATTAATCAAAGATCGAAGTGAAGATGTTCGAGTGATGAAGTATCAAGCATGGAATGAAGTTTGAATCATTAGGGTGTATTTATTATCTTCATGTTAAGGTTGAGTGAAAGCTCAGTTAGTTCGTGGCGAATTCTCAAAGGAACTTGGTTATGTTCCCATGACAGGAACAGACCTGGCACTGTTAGGAACAAGGTTAGGGAACAAGACTTAAAACTGGTTTAGGAACACCTAAATAACTCTAAAGTTGTGCGTCTAACTCTAGGTGTGCGCCTAATATGTTAGTTAGAGTTTTTAGGGTTGTTTTAATTAAGATCCACTATTTTAGGAATTTGTTTTAGTTTGTTAGGAAAAAGTTTTTGAAATGATTTTCGAATTTTATTTAGAAAAATATCTAACTGTTATCTTTTATATTTTATTTAAAAGATTTTGTTTTCAAAATAAAATATCTTTCCGGTTTTTAAAAATATTTTCGTTTGAAATATAAAACTGATTTTTGTTTTTATTAAAGTTATTTTTAAAAGATATTTCCTAAAATCTAGCTAAAGTAAATATTTTATTTAACCCTAAAATAAGATTACACGCCTAAAGCTACTGCTACACGTTTTGTAGTTAGTGGATTTAGTGGCTTAATTAATTATCTCACAAGTATTAATTAATTTAAATAAGTTTAATTATTCCTCAAGTTTGTAAAACCACGTAATATGTTACTGCTTCTCTTATTTAGTTATGTAGTGGATTAATTACTTATCAAGGAATATTTAATTTAAATTGGTTAGTTAATGGAAGTCATGGAGATTATGGGATAGTGGATTAATTAGTGGATAAAAATGTCTTGTCTTAATTGTCTATAAATAGGCGCCTAAAACCTTAGAACAATGTGTGTATGACTTGGCTAATTTGTCTTAGTTGTCTAAATGACTCAGTGCCTTTTCCTTAAGAGAATTCATACTTACATTAATCGAGTTTATTACTCTTCCATTGCTTTAAAAAGTGTATTTTTGAGAAAAGGGTTTGAGTGAACTCTTGTAAGTGTGAGAAGCTTTGAGTGAAGCAAGAGAAAGAGAAAGAGAAAGAGAAAGAGAAAGAGAAAGAGAAAGAGAAAGAGAAAGAGAAAGGAACTTCTTGTGAAGTTTGAGAGGAACGATAGTTGTGGGAACTGTCGTTGGGAACTTGAGTTGAGTAACTTAAGTTGAGAATCGAGAGAAAAGTAATATGTCGTAATCAGAGTTGTTTTGGCCTATTATAGTGGAAAATTGTGTTAAATCCGTTGTGGTCGAGGTTGTTTCTTCCTACTAGGCCTAGGAAGTTTTTCCTCGCGAAATCTCTCGTGTTCCCATTGTTTGTTCCCAAGTTTACTTTTAATTTCGCAAAAAGTATAGCTTATTCTCTCACTATAATTCACCCCTCCCCCCCCCCTCTTATAGTGCTCATATTATACAACATATAGAGTAAGAACTACCGAAGAAGTTAAGGGTAAAAAATACTGTAAATGGCATGATACAGTAACTCATGATACTTATGAATGTATTGTTTTTAGAACAAAATCCAAGATGAAATTGGTCTGAATAATATCATGTTTCCTGACGATGAAAATGTGAATGCAATTAGAATAGAGGAACCATTCAAAGTTTTCTGTGGTATGTTACAAGATAATAATGCCTTTACTGTCACCTTCAAGGCATCTCAAGCCACTGAAGTAGACAATCAACTCTTTAATACACTACTTGATAAAGGAGTCTTGGTTATACCAAAGATAGCCAATGAATAAGGATTGGTTATACAACAGACTAGGGCTAAGTGTTCAGAAGGTTCTTGACCAAGCAATTAAATCTCAAAAGATTGGTTGTCTCTGAAATGGAACAACATGCCATGGAACTAGAATAATACAGGGCCACCTTAGCCATATCAAAGGTGTATGCTAAGTTCTAACTTAGCTCTAGACCTAGTAGTGCATGAGGAAGAGCTAAAACCAATAAAGAGGCTGCTTAAAAGTTCCCATTGCAGACTAGGGCGATAGAAGGGTTGAAGGCTCTCAGGAATGGAATGTGCTCAGAGTATGCAGACATGCTAACTTTCAAAATGGTTTGAACTCAGATCATTCCAAATGATCCTGGTTATGTGTCTGCTTATCAGCGTCCGTTCCAGAAAAGGTCTAAAAGTCAAGGCCCAAGAAAATAAGATAACCCCTATCCTGGGCTTTCCTCAAAAGGAAAGGAAAGGGAGCCAAGTCATACTCTTATTCCAAATATTCTTTAAAGAATGGTGAAATTCCATAACACTAGTAGAAAAAAGTGCATCTGTCACAAAGTAACTGATGCGGTTTGGCCCAAACCGCGTCAATTAAAAATATCAAATGCGGTTGTGGCCCAAAACCGCATATGATTTTCGACCCAACAAAAAACGCGCCTCAAGCCCTCATTCCCTCATTTTGGCCCAACAAAAAGCGCGCCTCAAAGCCCTCAACCCTTATAAACTTATTCGAACTCTAATTCCCCCCAAAACGCGCCTCTCATTTCCTCTCAACCCACCAACCGTCATTTCCTCTCAACCCTGCCGTTTCTCTCGCTCAGATCCTCGCCCCTCTCCTCTCTCTCCTCTCACCCCCTCAGATAATTCAAACCCTAATTTCCCTCTAACCCACTATTTCTCTCTCTTCTCTCAACCCCTCTAACCCTAATTTCCCTTTAATTTCGTCAGTGTTCGTCCAAAATTTCTTGATTGCGAAGATTTTGTTCGTCAGTCGTTCGAGATTTTGTCGCCATCTTCTAGGTTATTCAAATTTTAAGGTTCGAGATTTTGTTTTTTTATAATTAGTTTCAAATTTAAGTCGTTCGTCTTTAATTTGAGATTAGTTTTTTATAATTTTTATTGAAATTTTAGGGTGTAATTTGTGTTTTTTTTTATAATTAATTTTCGATTTATTTTCGATTGGTTGTCATATGTAATAGATTTTTTGTAATACATTATATTTCAATTTCTGTTTGTTTTCCATTATCGTTTGGTTCTTATTTCGTTGTGGTTGATATTTCGTTGAGTTTAATATATTGTTGCTATTGGTATGTTGTTGTTGTTGCTAATATTTCGTTGGTCTCTGTTGCGATTTTTTTTTTTTTGAAAAAGTTCCCACACTTTCTGGTGCGGTTGTGTTCAAAACCGCATCAGATTACTCCTCAGGGTTGTTGCGAGTCATCCTAATGCGGCCCAAAATCGTATCAGTAAGCTTGGTTTTGACTGCATCTGGTGGGACTTTATCCACTAGTGTAAGGACCTATGGGAGATAAAAATTAAGTCAGCAGTTAAGACATCGCTGCTACAAGATGTCCAAAACTTAGCTAAGAGTAGGACATCAAGATGAAAGAGTTGAGTGCAAAAGTTGCTGCAGCTAGGGCTCAAATTAGCAATAAAAATGTGCAGGAGTCCATGATTGCAAATATAAGAATTGAGGAAGAGACATTAGAATATGGCATCACTAAATTAGTGCCTCTGTAGGAGGAACAATGTGGTGAATCATCCATAAAGAAGGAGAATGAGCAGCCTCAAGGAGGTGATTCTCTTATGAAGGAGATACTAGGAGATGACTTTAATGAGGACTATAAGTCAGAGTTTGGTTATGAGGACTTAAACTTACGGATGTTAGATAGTGACTTGATGTTGGAGGGAGACCAGTTCACGAATGAGCCTTAAGCAGACATGGGAGGGACCCAAAACATGCAATGTAATGTGTTTATGCTACCAACAGGGTTTAAAATCAGAAGATCAATAGAATTCCAAACGAATACCACATCATGGGCAGATGATATTGGCAGAGAAGAGAGGGCCGGTAAATTTGAAATTTCTTCCTCTAAACGCTTGTCATCTTACCTAAATGCACCTCACAAGAAAGTGTCTAATAAGACTTCTCTAAAAGCTAACCTCGAGAAGTTAAACGTGGATAAAATCTTTAGGTCAGTTGATGTTGATAACAAGAATACTAAAGCCTTATTTCTAAATGTTGACTTTGAGAGAGTTCGTTTCGACAAAGTATTGTGGACACCAGAGCCATTGTTAATATTATGCCACTTTCTCTATTTAGAAAATTAGGGAAAAGTACATTTGCATAACACACTAGTGGAAAAAACCTCATCTGTCACTTAGTAACAGATGCGGTTTTTTACAAAACCACATCCAAAAATGAACATTAAAAATGAGAGAGAAAGCTGGAAGGATAATCTGATGCGGTTTAGTGGACCGCATCAGATTTTCGTTAAAAAGTCGCTGCTGGCTCCCTTAGAACGACCCAAAAGAAAACGGCCCAAAAGAACATTAATCGTCGAATAAACGCTCCAACCCTAAACGCCCTCATCAGTCCCCTCTCACTACTCTCCTCTCATCAGTCCCCCTCTTTCTTTGAAACCCTAAATGCCCTTCTTGAAACCCTAAACGTCCAAAAATCCTCCATTGCTGACTTCTCTTCTTTTTCTCTCCTCTATTCAAAAATTCTGATGTACGCGCAACAACACCACGACCACTATAATAAAAACCTCCACCATAATTACGCGTAATAAAACCCTAATTTTCAGATCGACCGTCATACCACCTAATTCCGATATGCGCGCGCTGCAACAGCCGTGTTTTCGCATATTTCACGAACACTCGATGCTCTTGTGAAGGTCAAAATTTCCGTCAAGCTAGGTTTTGGTTTTCGATTCTAGTTTCAAAACCTCATGTTTTATTTTTGTAATTTCTTTTGTTAGATCTGTCAGATATAATCCATTGCATAATTTTTCGAATTAAACATATCCATTAATTTTGTTAGATATGTAAAAGTTCCTATGTACTTTTTGAACAATCACCACCATTGTTATTTGTATAATTGAATTCATTTTTAGTTTGTATAATATTTGTATAATGGAATTCATTATTAGTTTGTATAATATTTGTTATTACATCTTAATTTTTATGAGATTTGTTACTTAGACCTGCTGTAGAATGGTTTGTGTTGTCTTTCCTACTTTGTTGCTGCAGACCTACAGTACAAAACAAGTTTTTTTTTAATTCCTTAAGCCGAAAATCTGATGCGGTCATGGACAAAACCGCATCAGCTAGTGGAAATTTGATGCAGTCATGAACCGCATCAGATTATTTTCTTAATTTGTTGTGGGTCCATCTGATGCGGACCAAAACCGCATCTATAAACCCGATTTTGACCGTATCAGGTGGACTTTTTTTCCACTAGAGACATACAAATCAACATAACTGGTTTCTCTAGTTTATCTGAAAAGGTGGAAGGAATGTCTATTCTGAAAATTAAAGTGGGAACTAAAACTACTTTCACTGGTTTCTTCATAGTCGAAGGTGACACAAATATAATACAATATTAGGAAGAGACTGGTTACACCATAATTATGCTACTCTATCATCACTCCACCAAGTATTAATTTTGTGGAATGGTGACACTTATGAAATGGTTCAAGCAGACGAGGATGTATGTCTAATTACATCTCCTTATTCCGTTTTTATAAGGGACTCTTCAAAGTCAGTTCCCACTATCAAAATTGAGGTTGCTCTACAACTTGAGTCACAAACTCACCAAGAGACAGAAGATTCAGGTGCAATTCTCATTGAAGAGGTCGAGAATGTCCCAAAAGTTGAAGACATTCAATCAAAATATGAATATGTTAAACAAGCGCAAGACTATGATTCAACCCTTAACTCTTATTAGCTTATAGAGTTAGGATATATTTTTCTTATAAAAGTTTATTATGTTTATAAAGTAAGAAGAATGTTGTAAAGGGTTCACCCCTATTATTGACCAATGACTGAAAACCACTTATTGTATATGTCTGCGTGTGAAGACTCCATTGGTCGTCTTCTTACTCAAGAAAATGAAAAAGGACAAGAGTAAGCCATATTCTACCTAAGTAGAATCTTACATGATACATAAAAAGGTAGACCATGGTAGAAAAATGGTGTTTGTGTTTATATGATGCATCAATTAAACTCGCATTATTTTATGGCTTTCACAGTCGAAGTAATATCTCCAATATATGTCATAAAATATGTGATATCCCAACCTTTCATAAAAGGAAGGTTAAGTAAATGGAATTTACATTTACTGCAATTTGACCTAATATATGTGCCATAAAAGGTAGTAAAAGGTTAGGCTCTAGCTGATTTCTTAGTAACCTATCCTTGTTATTACTCAAGAATCATTGATGAAGATATCCTTCCATGGGTCTTATTCTTTGATGGATCCAACACTAGAAAAACAACAGGAGCTGGGATATATATTTTATCTCCTGGCAGAATCGGAACTAGGCTAGCAGTAACTCTCAAGGGTCCATGTACCAATAATAGAGCTGAATATGAAGCTTTATTAATCGAATTGGAAATACTACTAGATTTGGGAGCCAAGAAAGCAAAGGTATATGGGGATTCCCAGTTGGTCATTTATCAAATGAATGAAAAATTCAAGAGCATATCATCAGTATACACCACAGTGTGGCAAGAAAGCACAAAAATTGTCCAAATAATTTAAGGAAATCACTTTCATACTCATTTCCAGGGAAGAAAACAAAGTAGTAGACCAACTGTCCCAAATAGCTTCTGCTAGAGAAGAAACTCCTTCATAAAATAAAGATATCATTTTCCAAGAGAAAATCCTAGAACCTCTAAGTGAAACTAACATGAAAGGATCAGAAAATATATTGAAAGTCTATAGAATTTTAATATTAAGAGAGAAAAAGGACTGAAGAGATGAAATATCCAGTACCTCCAGAACCCAGCAGGGATAAAGATGCCAAATAGAGTTAAAATTGCAGCTTCTAAGTTCTATATACAATTTGGTGAGCTACACAGAAAGGATCCAGAAGAATTACTTTTTAGATGTGTGGATGCTGGACAAGCTCTAGCTCTCATGGTAGAAATTCACCAAGGATTATGCGGAGATCATCAAAACGCCCTTAAAAAATGAGATAGTTTTTGCATGAACATTGTTTCTATTGGCCCACCATGAGAAAGGATTGTATACGCTATGCTAAAGGCTCAAAAGATGTCAGAAATTTGGACCCATCAGTAGGGCACCAGCTTCAGAACTTAAGTACATTCTAAACCTTGGCCCTTTAGAGGATGAGCAATAGATGCCATAGGGGAAATCAATCCTGTATCGTCTAAGAAAAATTCATATATTCTAGTGGTGACTAATTACTTCACCAAATGGGTGGAGACTTAGGCTTTCAACAAGATCAATACCTAGGTTGTAATAAGTTTCCTGAAGAAAGAATCTTTACAAGATTTGAAATTCCAGAAACTATCACCTTTGATCAAGCCACAGTATTTAGAAATCCAGACCTATTAGATTATCTCAATCAGTTTGGAATTACTAAGATTCATTCAACACCTTACTAAGCTCAAGGAAATAGTCAAGCTGAAGCTACCAACAAGATCGTAGTAAAACGAATCTGAAAACTCATAGACAACAATCCAAGAAAATAGGATGAGTTGTTGCTATATGCCTTATGGGCCTACATGACCTCTAGAACGGAAGCAACAAGAGTTACTCCTTTTTAACTTAGTTTATGGAAATAATCCAGTGATCCCAGCTGATGTGAAATATCAAATATAGACATTAAAATACTGTAAAATGAAGCATATATGTAGATATTATGTAGATGAAATACTAAAAGAGGTGCTATCTTGCTTACCTTATCTCCTGACTATAGATTAACAATTTGATGTTATGCTATTTGTAATACATCACATGCATTGCATAAAAATGTGTCATAAGAAAATTAAATAGCTCTATCTAATATAGTCAATGTAATTAGTCATATTACCTCTTTGTAAATTTACCAATATATGTTATGAGTAATTTAATTATATGCAAGACAAGGAATTACTTAGAAAAATACATCTTTGTACTTGAAAAATAAAATGATATTAAGATATTGATATTAATATCTTATCAAATGCCTTTTTTCCCTTTATATAGTTGAATTCTAATTACTTGGATAGTTTAGATTACATGTATTAATATTTATTCTATTAAACATACCAGACATATATGAACATAAAGATTTTTATATATTGTACCTTAATAGTGATATATATAGAAGATATTTATGTTACATTATTAGTTGTAAATATATTTTCACTATAAGGATATGAAAGCTTAGTTACATGTTCCTTAAACTTTTCCAATAATCTCCATATTGAAACAACGCATTTCATTTGTTTCAGTTCATGCAAGTACAACAAAAGTAGGAGAATTTATGTTAGTATGAGTATTGCAAATAACTTATTAAAATATAATATATTTTAAACTAAAAATCACCAAAAATAATAACTTCAATCATAATAATAACATGTGGCTTCTAACATTATCACCAAGATTAATATGTCATATGAATAGGAATCTCAAACATACCATTAGCAAAGTAGCTTAAAGGATTTCTTTGACTACTGTCACTATTCCCCTATGTTAAGTAAGATAACCTTTAAAAAAGTAAGATATTAATGGTTATTAAGCTCATTTAATAAAAGTATATCATAAAAAATTATAAAAACAAATAATAAATATGACATATATGAGTTAAGCAATATAAATTTTTATGAGAGAATTTGAAATTTTATTAAACTTAATAAACCATACATTTTGTTCAAAAAAACTTACGATTGATAAGCAATGACTTGAAAAGTTGTAAACATTGATTAATGCTTTGTAATTTTACATTTCCAATGCAACTATTTCAAACTATCGACTTTAGCATCATAATATTAACTTTTCCTTGGAATTCACAATTAGGACAATTCAATTTTATTAAAAAGTTACAGATGTGATTACAACTCTATGTACCAGATTTATAAGAAACAAATAAACTATCATGTATATTCGAAACAAAAAAAAAAAGAAATCATTCACAATGGCTTGATTCGACATAGAGATGGCAGCGGATTCTGGACCCGGCCCGGATCCGTGGACCCGGATCCGTTTTTCCGGGTCTGGAGCCTAAAATTTTGGACCCGTTGGATCCGGGTCGGACTCCGGGTCCACTTGTTAGATCACGGATCCGGGTCCGGATCTGTACAATAGACCCAGACCCGGATCCACAGATCCGTTTTTTTTAAAAAAAAACCCACATTGGGCTGGCTGGTCCATTTTAACGACCAAGTCCTAAGTCTTATAAAGACTATAGTCTGCCTTCTGCCTAAACATTTAACACGTAAAAACTAAAAGCCTAAAACCCTAACTCTCATTATTTGCCTTCTGCCTAAGCGAGGCTGCGACCTGCGTGCAGCGTGTTCATCAACAAATTCTGGCGCCTTTCTGCACCAGTTCCGGCAAGTTTCTGCATCAGTTCCGGCGACAGCTTTGCCGCGCATTCTCAACCAGTTCCGATTTTGCAAGCGCAGAGCTTGTGTTTACCCATTTTGAGAGGTTTATATTAGGGTTTGTCTTCACCTTCGATTTCGCCATTTTTGCAGACTGGAGTTTTCTGGAGGTATTTGAACTTTTTTTTACCAAGACTCAAACAAAGTGTTAGGACAAAGTCTTGGATTAGGTTTTGATACTTAAAGACTTCTCTTAAGACTTTTGACGGGTAAAAGATATTTTTGTGGCTAGTAAAAAAATGTTGTGTTTTTTTTTTTTTTTTTTTTTTGGGAATGAGTACTGAAAAGAATTTCGAGATCTGTTTTGCATGAAATTGCATGAAATGAGTCGGATCCGTTTTGGACCCGTTTTTGGACCCGGATCCGCAGGATCCGTTGGATATGGATCTGGGTCCAACTTCCTTAGACCCGGTGGATCCGGGTCGGATCTGGATCCAGGGTCTGAAAACGGATCTGGATCCGGGTCCACCTGGACCCGGTCCAGATCCGACCCGTTGTCATCTCTAATTCGACATATAGCAATAAAATCATCTGATTAAGACTACCTAATTAAGTTGCAGTAGTTGTTTCTTCTTTATAGAAAAAACTATTCGAAGTTGCAGTAATTGTTTGTTCTTTATAGAAAAACTATTCTTAAAATTATTTAAGGAAGACTTAGGCTATGTTTAGTTCACCTGACATTTTCTGATTTGAACTTATCTGATCTGATCTGAACTTATTTTTTCTGATCTGATCTGATCTGAACTTATTTTTTCTGATTACAAGATCTTATCTTTTAGATTTTTCTCAATATATAAGAAAAATATAGTCATGTGGGGTCTTGTTTGATTCGTCTCAGTGAGTACTTTATTAATATTCAATTATTATAATTTTTACTAATATGTAATGAAAGATATAATGATTTTTTAAATATAAGCATGATCTGAACTGATCTGATCTGAACTTATTTTTTCTGATCTGATCTGATCTGATCTGATTAGATCTGAAATAAGCAAAAATAAGGTGAACTGAACATAGCCTTAGATAACAATCTTCAACTAATGATTATGAGTAAACTTTATGACCAACTCGAAGATTGAATCAACTCAAATTCAATTTATACTTTTATCAATATATATAATGTCACATTTTTTTTAACATATTCATTCCCTTTAAAATACTCAGCATTAATTAACAAACATCTTGAAAAGTAAAATTGATAGTATTTAAACTTAGAAAATTACACAAATTGGAAATTGACAAAATCATTATGAATATGTTTAACATCTAACTATTTATAACTATCAAAGCACAGTTTAATTTAGGATTTCACTTTTTAGCCATAATTGAACCTGAATACAGAACATCACAAATTGTTGAAAGTGCTAATAAACTGATAGATTATGAGAAAAAGTTTGTAATTAAGGTTTTTGCCTTTTTGCATTGGTTTTAGATGAGGGTTCCTTTGTATCATTTTAATTTGCAAAACTTACTATGTTCCCTAACTTATTAATCATTTAATTGCTGTATTTAACACTTTTCATTCATTAATAACTACTTATTCGCTCTCATATGCATGCAAATTAAAGAGATTTTTAGTCTACAAGAATGTTACATGTAATATGTACTATTACATGGTACTATATAATTAATAAACAAATATCCAAATCATGATATTATGCATTCAACTTTTTTAAGTTCATTATCCTAATTAAAGTTTATCAATAACAATTTCTTTTAAACATGTCCGAATAAGTACATAGTAATATATCAATATCAGGGCAGCCCACATCCAAATAAGTTGCTCAAAATAGTAACTTAAAACATACAATTAGTTTTGCCACTTATGATTTTTCATTAATTAATAATAAGTTTTTGTTTCAGAAAATTACAACCCAACATATACATGATTTGCTTTTCAAAATGCAAAAACTCTAAAAAGATTTTTATATTTATATTTATGTATATATATATATATATATATATAGGGTTCGGATCCAATGAGAATACCCCCTTATGTGACAACACATACTTATATGAGAATACTATAAAATTTAGAACACAAACATAATTTTTTTTAGAACATGATAGTATAATCAATACATATACATATATACAAAATCTGAAATATCAAACTCATGTTCTAAATTTATTTAAACATGTTCTGAATTATTTCAATGATGTTATGAAATATTGCAAGTGTGCTCTAAATTTATTAAAACATGTTATTTATTATTTCAAACATGTTCCAAATTATTTTAATTGTGTTCAAAAACTTTTCAAACATGTTTTGAATTACTTCAAACATGTTTCAATTCATTTTAATTATGTTCTGAAATATTTCGAGTGAGAACATATATCATATGTGAGAATAAAGGTAGTTCAGAACATGATGTACATTGTTTTAGAACATGATGTACATCGTTTTAGAAAATGATGTACAACGTTTTAGAACATGATCTACGTTGTTTTAGAACATGATGTATCCGTTTTAAAACATGTTGCTCAGTATTTTAGAACATGATATACATTAATTTAGAACATGTTGATCAGTATTTTAGAACATGATATACATTAATTTAGAACATGATATACATTTTGCATGTGTTGATCATGTATGGTGATAACGTGACTATAATCGAAACGATATAATGTGGAATACCAAAATTTCAATCAATACCACTATAATATTTTTTTGTTTTTCTGGTTGATGAAGTAGGAAGGTTTCCTACTTTCGTTCATTCATTTAAGTTGGTAAAGAGGATAAATCATATAGTAATAAAACAGCAATTTGAACTTAAGATGAATGACGCCATTGAAATCGAAGAAAAATCTGCATTTAAATATAAAAAATCGAACAAAAATCTGCAAGTAAAGAATATTAAATAAAAAATTTCGAATAAGACCTCTTGAATTATGGAAAAAATAGTGTGAAATCCACAAAAACTCGAACTAAAACTTTGAAAAATTACTCCATGAATGACGCCATAGAGGAGAGAGAAGTTGTGTAAAAATGACGTGAAACTATGAATGTTTGTGGGAAGAAGGAAGGGGAGTAAGGGTAAACCCAAATTACAAAAATGACATTACTCATAAGTGTATTTAGAATCATTAGATAAGATTATATCTAAAGGTCCAGATTTATTCTCACATAAAAAAGTGTTCTCACGTAGAGGAGGTGTTCTCACAAGCGTCCTCCTCTCTCTCTATATATATTAGAGAAAAGGTCAAAAAGGATAAAATGATATTTTATTGTTAATTCCACGACAAACATAATAGAGTTATTATATATAAAAAGTAATTAACCAAAAAAGAACAAGTGGCTTCATCCTTTTTAACAAATTTGATTTTAGATTCTGGTTTTCCTATCATATTTTTTTATATATTTAAAGTATCTAACACATATGTGATTTTAGAAAAAAAAAAGTTAGTAATTTTAAACCTTAACTAAATGATGTACCAAATTAACATATAAATCTTGTAAAGAAGTGTAGCATATAATATATGCCTTTAGTTCATAGGGTGTTCTATTTTACTTTTGGGAGTAAAAACTTGCCAATTTTGCTGATCAATATATAATGAAAAAAAATTTCATGTGACATAATGTTAGCTTCAAGATAACCTATGCAGGTCCGTCTTGAACATTTTAGAGGCCCTGTTCTAATCTTAAAAATTGGGCCCCTTATATTTAGAAAAGTGAAATTTTCATAATACAAAAATATGTATTAGAAATATTATCAAAATATGAGTATATTCTTACAAATTGAATCCACGAAAACTTAAACTACTTTATTAAAATGGTAAATAAAATCTCAATACAGCTTAAAGCTATTATTAACCTCCTACATAAAACGAGGTATTCTTCTAACGCTTTTTGAAGCAAATTCATCAACCAAATCTTCATATTTTATGGTCTCCAAAAGATCATTCTCAATTGCTATCAAAGCTAATCCATTAAGCCTTTCTTATACCATGGTGGACCGCAAGTAAGACTTCAACAACTTCAATTTTGAAAAGCTTCTTTCTGCAGAAGCAACTGTCACAGGAATAGTCAATAAAATTCTATACGCAACACTTACATTAGGAAAACAATCTATGCCCTTCAAAAAATTTAATATATCAATAGGTCCCATTTTTTCTTTGGGCAATATTCCTCTTAGAAAATCTAACTCCACATATATTTCTCTCCCATTGATATCAGATTGATCATTATGTTTTGATGCCTCTTCAAAATTATTACAACAAGACAACAAAGTTAGATGATCCAATGATTGTAACTTGCGCAAGTCAAACAAGATTCCAAAAATACTCTCATACTCCTGATATTGCTCAAATCTCTTCTCAAGGGAAACAATGGCTTGATCAACAAGGTAAAGAAAGTAGGTAACTCTAAAAGACTCTCCCTAGATAGCTTAACTGATGGGGTATCTAAATTCTCATCAAAATTCTTAAAATGCCCCAAATTGCTAAAACTATTAGTAACCTTTTTTCTAGAACCAATACAAAATTGAGTCCTTCTCATCAAAATTTCACAATCATGATTCACGCCACAAACAGGATACATCATACAAAATTAAATTTCAAACACAAACAAGACCACATCTTATTTGAGCTTTTATGTTTTTTATGGAATATTTGCTAGTCAAGAAATGAGAAAGTGAAGTTACAGCACACAAACCAAAATAAATACTGCAAATCAGAATTAGCCCATACTTTGCAACTTGTTCCAAACAATCAAAATATGATGAGCAAACTCGAACGAAACGAAAATCAAACTCATCATCTACAAGACTACAAGAATTACACGAAAATGGAACTCACTATTTACAACAATTCGAACAAAAAGATAATAAAAACAGGAAATAAACATAAACAATTAGATGAAAAAAATTGAGCAAAAAAACGAAAATGGAACTTGAATTACACGAACTAAACAGCAACAAGCCAACAATTACAACAAAACAATCACAAAAAGCAGAAAAGCCTACCAACAAAAGCAAAGGAAAAAAATAAAAAAAATTGGCAAAAATTTGCTGCAATGCGATATATCATATAACTCATAAGTGTATGATGAACTAACAAAAATGCATCATTGTCCCCACTCCCCAATGTTCCTACTGTGTAACATCACGCCATTAAAATCCATCACAAGTTGCATCATTAATTCATGAAGCAATTCAAGCAAATGTCAATTAGTTTATTGTAATAAAATTTCAATCCTTTCAAACCAAAAATTAAACAGAAAAAATTGAGAATTGATAAACACAATTGGTGAATTGAATAACTAGTGAATAATAATGTATTGGTGAATGATAATTACCAATTCACATGTGCTTCCCCTTCCATCACAACCTGCTGCAGCCTGTCAAAATCAATACCCACAGGCCCGTCGACCGAATGCCGAGAATCTTCACGCCACAACGTTCACAACTTCTTTTGTCTTGAAATCTTCACAACTTCTCAGAATTTTCATAACGACGAGAATTTCCAAATTTCCAAATTTAAAGAAATCAAAAAATAACAAAAAATTGAAGATATGAATTTCAATTTCTTTTGTCTCAGAATCGATTGATAATTGATGAAAAAATATACATGAGTTCCAAATATATAAAGAGTGAAAAAAATGAGCCGTTAATTGAAGATTGAATGGAGAAATCATAAATGATATTTTCATATTTTTTGCAACGGTTAATAAGGAATGATTAAGAGAATTTTGGGAAGTTGTTAACAGAAATTGAGAAATTTAGAAGATTTTCAAAAGATAACAAATTTCTGAAAATTGGAAAGATTTTTAGGGGAAGTTAGAGCACGTGGTTTGCGGTTTGCACGCCGAAATGAAGAATAAAGATAGAGAATTAAACCCAATTTTTTTTCAGCTGGGCTGCAGTATCCGTGAATTGGGCCCTCAAAATTTGGGGGCCCTGTGCTGATGGTCTGGTTGCACAGGTTAGTAGCCGGCTCTGAACCTATGCACCAATCTTTCCGTAAAACTTATTATATATGAATTCTGTTTCTTAAAGATCATGATAAAGCAAACAAATCAAACTTTAATCATTACATGTTACGACTTGAATAATCTTCTCAATAATAATAAGTAAAACAATATAATAAACACTGATAATAACAATAATAACAATAATAATACTAGTAATAATAATGCGTGAGATTTAGGTTATTGCAGATTCTTTAGCTGTTATTCAGTGTCCTGTCTCTAATCAGGACTTGGTTCAACACACTTTGTTTGGTTTGGATCGTGATTCGGACTATTATCATATTGTTACTACTTTACGCATTACTCGTTTCCTCTTAGTTTCGATGATTTGTGACCTAAGCTTCTACTTCATGAACAACGTATAAAAAGTTCGAAGGATGGTTTAGATTCATCTTCTCATCATGCTTTAGTTGTTGTTTGGTCTCCTAGTTCTGGTTCCTCTACTAAGAATACATTAGGCAGCCGCAATAGAGGGAACATAATTTATTATCAGTTAATAAGTTGTGTCAAGAAAATGATTGTGTTGTGAGTTTTGATAAAAAAAACTTGTTTCTGTTAAGGACCAGACAACGGGGGTGGTACTGCTTCGGGGATCCAGTAAGCAAGGTATCTATCCTATTCAATCCATTATTGTCCCCCCTGAGTCGCTAGTTCCTGCTTTTCTAGCCACTAAGGAATCGGGTGTAGTTTGGCATGCTCGTCTTGGTCATACCTCCTCTAGGATATTATGATCTTTATGTTCAAATAATTATATCACATGTACTTCTAAGTTTCATGATGATTATGTTGGTTGTAAGTTAGGAAAGATACATCATTTACCTTTTGATTCAGTTGAACATGTTTCTCCATATCCTTTATATAAATTACACAGTGATCTTTGGATATCTCTTGTTTTGTCAAATCAATTGTATCGTAACTATGTTGTATTTGATGATGATTTCTCCCAATATTCATGGGTTTATCTTTTACGTTGGAAATCCAAGCTCATTCTAAATTTCTTGTGTTTCAAAGATGGTTGAAAATCTATTTAATTGCAAAATAAAGATTTTCCAAAGTGATGGGGGTAGGGAATATGACAATTGTCCTCTTCTACAGCATTTTCGTGACCATGGAATAATTTTTCAAAAATCTTGTCCTCATACTCAAGCTCAGAACGGTATTGCTGAACGCAAACATCGTCACATTATTGAAATGGCTTGCATATTGATAATTCATTCTGATTTTCCTGCTGAATTTTGGGTTGATGCACCATATACTGCCACCTACACCGTTAAAAGATTACCCAGTTTGATTTTAGGGGGTGTTGCTCCCTTTGAAAAATTGTTTCATCGTCCCCCTTCCTATCATTTTTTGAAAACGTTTGGTTGTGAATGCTTTCCTTTATTTCTAGATGCTAAAGTCTACAAACTAACCTAAATCTAAAACATGTGTTTTCATTGGATATGCATTGGATTATAAAGGTTATCGTTGTTTCAATCCTACTACCAACAAGGTTTATATCAGTCGTCATATTCTTTTTCATGAACATAAGTTTCCGTATCGTGCTCTTGTTAGTCCTGTGTCTAGCATGCCCTACACTTCGCCCATGGCCCTGACCTTTGACTAGAGCCACACAAGTGTTGCCCCTATGTCGCCCCCCTATGTCCCGGCCCATGTCTCGTCGGTACCCTTAGCTCAGGTGCCCACTTCTCGCAACTCTGCTGCTGACTCGGCCCTTGTCCAGCTAGTCCCCTCATCAGCCCACATGTCTCCTTGCCCGCTGAGCCTTCAGTGCCAGCTGGACCTCTCTCTCCTCCCCCTGCGTCATCTCATGCCTGGGCCAATGGCAATCCAGCGTCAGCTGGGTCCAACGAGCTATTTTGTGCGGGCTCTACCTCGTGCGTTGGGATTCCCTTGTCTGCTGGCCCATCCCCTTCACTTTTTGAGTCTACGCCCAGCCCAGCTAGCAGCACTGACCCGCGTCTTATTGGGCCTCCCTCCCCGGTTGAGGGTGTTGTCCCTTATTCGCAGCCTTCTAGTGCTGCTCCCACGTCTATCATTGTTCCGTCTCCCACTTCCCATGTTTCTCGGTCTTCCCCTGTTGCTCATAATGATCATCCCATGGTTACCAGGTTAAAAGTTGGCGTGTCCAAGCCTAAAGTCTTAATGAACCTAAATGCCACTATTGTTGAGTCTGAACCTACTAAGTTTAAACAATCTTCTAAAGACTCTTGTTGGCGTCTGACTATGCTTAATGAATATAAGGCTTTAATTAATAATGACACATGGGAGTTGTTACCTCGCAACTATGATAAGAATTTACTTGGCTGTAGGTGGGTTTATCGGATTAAGTACAATTCTGATGGTTATGTGAAGTGGTTCAAAGCCAGACATGTCGTTTTTGGAAATCACTAGCATGCATGTATTGATTACTTTGAAACATTTAGTCCTGTTGTTAAGCCTACTATTGTTCGCTTAGTTCTTACTATTGTTGTTTCTCTTAAATGGACAATTCGTCAATTAGATGTAAAAAATGCTTTTTTCATGGGTTTCTTCGTGAAGAGGTTTATATACATCAACCTCCGGGTTTTATTCATCCATCTGAACCTTCTCATATTTGTTGTCTCCATAAGTCCATTTATGGTTTGAAACAAGCTCCTCGAGCTTGGTTCTCTCGTTTCAGCAATTTCCTATTATCTACTGGTTTCAAGTGCAGCAGTTGTAACACTTCCATGTTCACCCTCAAGTTCTGTGGTCATCTTATCATTCTTCTATTATATGTTGATGACATTGTTCTTACTGTTAGTAGTCCTTCCCTTGTCACAAAATTCATCTCTGTTCTTTCTTCTCAGTTTATGCATGCTCCTCGTACTACTTACCTTCATGCTGTTAAAAGAATTTTTAGATATCTGCAGGGCACTTTGGATTTTGGTCTTTTCTTATATAGCAGTTGTTCTCTACTGTTGTTATTGCCTACTCTGATGTAGATTGCGCGGGTTGTCCTGACACTCGTCGTTTTACTACTGGCTATGCTGTTTTTCTTGGGAAGAATCTTATGTCCTAACGCTCGAAAGCAATCTACTATGTCTAAATCCTCCACTGAAGCTGAATACAAGGCGGTTGCCTACACGGCTGCTGAGACTATTTGGCTCAAGCAATTTCTTGCTGACATTTGTCATTTCCTTCGTCGTCCTGTGATAATGTATTGTGCTAATGTCTCTGCTAGTTATCTCACTGCTAATCCAGTTCATCATGATCGCGGCAAACAAATTGATATGGGTTATCATTTTGTTCGCGAAATGGTTGACAACGGAGGTCTTATTGTTCGACATGTTAATACTCAGTCTCGGGTGATATTTTACTAAGGGTCTTTCTACTGACTTGTTTACTAAGCATCGTTCCAATCTATCCGTTCTTTCACCCCGTAAAGATTAAGGGGTGTATTAGAGTAATATTGTATGTAAAAGGATAGTAGGGACTTTTACTAGTATTAGACTTGTATTGTAACACTATATATATTAAATGTCAAGGTTAACCTAATCAAGGTTAACACAATTATTCTACACTATTGTACAAATATTATTATCCGTTACCTCAGAAACTCCAAAACCATTTCTCTCCATCTTCCCTATAAATTTGTATCAGCTTCAACTTCGCAATTTGCTCTTGATAGAGAATAATTTCATACAACATATCAATATTTATGCATTTCTCATCGTTCATACTCAATGCAGCTAAAGGTTCAAATCCATATTTAGTAGAGCTAAAAGACTTTGGCCCTGTTTGGTGATTAGGGTTTATAGTTTAGAGTTTGTGGTTAGACGATTACTTTTTTGTTCAGAGGATTTGATTGCTGATTTAAATAATTGTTTTGTAAAGGTGTTTGGTAACACTTAGCTGACTGTCTAGAGTTTTTTTACTTTTTAGAGCATGTAAAATGACATTTACGGACATATGTTTCGTTTTTAAAACAAATTTTAGTTTTAATTATATGGACAAAATAGTCATTTGTTTTTCTCTCTCCAAAACTCTCATGAAAAAGCTCCTCTACCCAACTTTTCAAAAGAGAGTTTTGATCAGAGTTTTTTGTACAAAACTCTCTTTAATCCTCTCTCTCACCAAACACCCAAATTAGAGTTTTTACAGGTCAAAACTCTAAACTCTCCCCAAAAATCTAAACTCTCTCTAAAACTCTCTCCCCCAAACAACCCCTTCATCTGCAATAAGATATTGAACTCGCACCTTTTCTAGGAACTATAGAATCTAAATAGTGAGTAACAGGTAATAGAAATCGTGTGGAAATTAACACACGTGGCAATAAATGTATCAAATATCGATGTACACAACAAACTCTTTTAAACTTTTAAATATTTTAGTCTAGTTTTGATTTTTTTTATTAAAGTTAGTGAAATGCACTCCATGTCGTACTTAATGTTCTTCTAGGAACAAAATTTCTTAAAAATTCGAGAACCCAATAAGGCTTCCAAATTTTGAGTTTATCCAAATCAATCAATAACTAATCAATTCTGATAGAATATAAATCTATTCTTGGGGCCTCAACCATCAGCTTAAATGTTTGGTTGAGTTGGTCCTTTAACATGGTATCAAGAGCCAGCGTGACAAAAAGGTCACGGGTTCGAATCTCATCCACCTCTCCCTTCTTAGTGGAATATTTAGCGCCAGGTATGAGGGAGGCCTATGCTACATCCACACTTCAAGCCCAAAAGGGCTCTTGCGTGAGGGGGCGTGATAGAGTATAAATCTATTCCTGGGGCCTCAACAATCAGCTTAAGCTGTTGGTTGAGTTGGTCATTTGACAAATTCATCCAAATTCTATTTTTTTATGAAAAAAGATATTTACCAAAATTCTAATATTGCAGCTTGGAAAATTTATATCTATTGCAACAATTCTACTTTTGGTAAAAAAAAAATTTAGTTGACAATATTGCCATTATTTTATCTTACTAAACATCCTTAATTACTCACATTGTTTTATAAAGTTGTTTTTACTTTATTAGGAATTAATTGTTCTTCTGCTATAATTGATTTACGAGGTACATTTTTGCTAAACTACTCATTAGTTTCCACTTTAAGTGGAAAAACGAAGAAGGACTGCGCTGAAAAAGGCCTGTAGGGCTGCGCTTTTTGACAGCAGCCCTTTCAATAGCAGCCCTTCACATTTTTAGTAGGGCTGCGCTGGAAAAGCGCAGCCCTTCACTGTGAAGGGTTGCGCTTTTTGGGTAAAAGCGCAGCCCTTAATGTGAGATTAATGTTCTAGCCATGAAGGGCTGCGCTTTTACCTAAAAAGCGCAGCCCTTCCTACCCAAAAAAAAAAATTTTTTTTAACATTTTTTACTCATAATCTCACATTTTCTGAAATTATACAGAAGAGAAACGAAACGAAAATAAACCCAAAACAAAAAAAAGAACGAAACGAAAATGAAAAAAAGGAACAAAAACTAATATACAGAAGAGAAGAAATTATAGATCTGAAAATACAAGAACATTAATCAAAACGAATATGAAAATACAAGAACATTAATCAAAACAAAGAGAAGTATACAAGAACATTATTAAATCCAAACAAAAAGAAGTATACAAGAACATTAATCAAAACAAAGAGAAGTATACAAGAACATTAATCAAAACAAAGAGAAGTATACAAGAACATTATAGATCTGAAAATACAAGAACTACCTCCAAACATTAACCTAATAATGTTTAAATACATAAAACAAAACCCTAATACATAATGAAGGAAAAAAAAATTCGGAAATACTTAAAATGCCTATTTGGAGGCTTAAACGAACTCGGATGGCTTAAAAAGCCTAAACATCACGGCATAGCAATGAGTTTGACTCGTTGGGTCATTCCGCTTCCGAAAAGGTATCACAATAGGCAATCGGACTCCGTCGGCATGATTCGTGCAAATCATTTCAGACTTTTTGTCGCGTTTGTCGCATTTTCTGGGAGTTTTTGAGAGAGAAGAGAGGATGAGAGAGAAGGAGGAAAGGGAGGAGGGTTGTGAGAGAGGAGAGAGAAGGAGGAAAATGGATGAGGGACGTGAGAGGAGAGAGAATGAGGGATAATATATCTAAAGCCCGCTCAATATTTCAAAGCCCGCGATTTTTTTATTTCGAATTTTTTTAAGAAGGGCTACGCTCTTCTTCAAAAGCACAGCCCTACTTGGTCAGAAGGGCTGCGCTTTTTCTAAAAGCGCAACCCTTCTGTTATGTAGGGCTGTGCTTTTGTACAAAAGCGCATCCCCTCACTAGTAGGGCTGCGCTTTTATCAAAAGCGCAGCCCTTCCTCCGCAACCCTTCCTTTTTTTTTCCCCTACTGAGTGCCCAACAAACCCATTGTTGCAATAGGAAAAGAACGGAGGTAGTATATTGGAAATATATGTATTAGTTCCAAATTTATATATACTTGTGGCTCAGATTGAATATTTTGAAATAGTTTGGAAATTAAAAAGCATAAGGTAATTAAAATTATTTGGTCGATATTTATTCCTAAATTAATATGTTGCTCTTTATGTTTTCATTGATTATTAAATTTCTTGAAGGTGATGTTGCTTTTGCATGACAGTAATGAAAAAACATATGCTTTGTGATCTGTTTGTCAAACCATGGGATAATATATTATTTTAATAAAGATAATTTATATAATAGTTTTCATATAAACAAAATATATTTTTTTAATGTATTGGATGGATGTTAAGGAAAGATTGTATATAGTTTCCTAATACTTGTATATCTCCTCTCTCTCCTTTAGGTTTCCTTAATATACTTGTAATATAAATAGTGTGATCAATCAATGAGAAGGCAAGCTTTCAAACCCTAATTATATTTTCTTATGGTATCGGAGCCATAACCTCAATTTTTTTTTCCTCTCTCTCGTTTCATCTCTGCTGCCTAGCTGCAGCCATGACCGACGATGCTCCCGACAAACCGACACCACCTCCCTTTACTCCTCCTCCTCTCAACATTAATTCTCCCTTCTATCTTGGCACGGGGGATCGTCCAGGTGATTTTATCACACCAACTCGCCTTCGGTTGGATAATTATGTTGATTGGGCCGCCGACAATCAAATGGCTCTTGAAGCTCGTCGTAAGTTCGCGTTTGTTGATGGTACGCTAACCGAAGTCGTGCCGCCCTACACTGAATCTGACTGGGTTATAGTGAATGCTATGATTCTCTCATAGATCACTAACACCATTGATCATGAGCTACGGTCCACTCTTTCTATGTTTCGCGAGGCTCATCGCCTTTGGGCGCACCTACGCACTCGTTTCTCTATGACTAATGGCCCAAAAATTCATCACATAAAATCTTCTATATATGTCTAAGTGTGACCAAACCTCCACCATGCATGTTGCTACCTATTATGGTAAATTAAATAGTTTGTGGGAAGAGTTGAATAAATATGAATCTTTAATTTCATGTTCATGTTGTTCATCATGTGATGCGGGAGCACGTCACAAATCTCGGCGCGACGCTCAGCGTCTTCATGAATTTTGGATGGGTTTACATTTGAGTTTTGCCCCTCTCCGATCTAATATATTGTCTTCGAATCCTCTTCCCTCACTTAACCGCGCCTATCAATTGGCGGTTCAAGATGAGCGTGTTTGATCCTCCGCATTGTCTTCTCCTAATCCCCCCAACGTACCTGGGTTTGCTGTGCACGCATCACCGGGTCGTAGCCAGCCTTCTCGGCTACGACTAATCGGCTTCTATGTTCTCACTGCAATAAAATTGGACATGATGTCTCTAAGTGTTGGTCTCTTTATGCGTGCAAGCATTGTAAAAAGTTTGGCCATGAATCCAACAAATGTTATGAACTTATTGGCTATCTTGAGGGTATGCAACCCACCAAGGACTCTCGTGGGTCCAAAGCTGCCAGTTCTGGCCGTGTTCGACTAGTCGTGGCGCCATTAAGGCTCACGCCACTCACGCAGGTCCTTCGACTGAGGTCGTTGGTTCGTCTGCCGTGGTCAAGACTTCTTCAGCCTCTCTTTCTCACCCGATCAATGGAAAGCATTGGCTGGGTTGCTTGGTAACAGTCCTCTTCCTGATGACCGTTTAAATGGTATGTTTTCTTCATCCTCTTAGATTATTGATACTGGCGCCCCTCATCATGTCACCGGGTCGAAGCATTGGTTGTTTGATGTAGTTGATGTTTCCAATTGTCATGTTGGCTTACCTAATGGTGCTTTTGTTATGGCTACTCACAAGGGTTCGGTTCGGTTGTCTGACTCCATTACTCTCAGTGATGTTCTTTTTGTACCTCAATTTAGTTGCAATTTTAATTTCGTTTCACAACTTTCATCTGCTCTATCATGTGTTGTACAATTTAACTCTTCTATGTGTGCTATACAGGACCACATGAGGGAGCAGATTGGAACTGGGCTTAAACAATATGGACTCTACTTCTTTTGCGGAGGTGATCAGGTGCAACACGTCTCCGTGCATCAAACTTCTTCGGATTTTGAGTTGTGGCATCAGCGAATGGGGCATCCCTCTGAATCTGTAGTAAAGTTTCTTCCTCCACTTTGTGGTCATAAGGGTACTATCAATAAGGCATGTGAAATTTGTTTTCGTGCCAAACATACTAGAGACAAATTTCCCACTAGTGATAGTCGCGCTAGTCGTATTTTTGAGAAAGTACATTTGTGATTTGTGGGGTTCTTATAGACACACTTCCTCTTGTGGTGTCCGTTATTTTCATACTATTGTTGATGATTATTCTCCTGTTGTTTGGGTTTATTTGATGGTGGATAAATTGGATATTTTTTGTATGTTTATGTCCTTTGTTGCCATGGTTGATCGTCAGTTTTCTCAAACTATTAAGGTGGTTCAAAGTGACAACGGCACTGAATTCAATTGTTTACTTGATTATTTCTCTACTACTGGCATTCTTTTTCAAACCTCTTGTGTTGCCACCCCTCAACAAAATGGGAGGGTTGAGCGAAAACATAGACACATTCTTAATGTTGGGAGGGCATTATGTATTCAAGCTAATTTGCCCATTTATATTTGGGGGAAGAGTGTTCTTGTTGCTGCACATCTTATAAATCGTACTCCTTCAACCCTTCTCTCGAATAAATCTCCTTTTGAAGTTCTCTATGGTCACTCTGCTGCTTATGAGGCTATTGGTACGTTCGGTTGTCTATGCTTTGCTCATAATCACAAAACTAAGGGGGATAAATTCGCTAGTTGGAGTCGCAAGTGCATCTTTGAGGGTTATCCTTTTGGAGAAAAGGGGTGGAGGTTGTTTGATTTGGATACTAAGGAATTTTTTATTTCACGGGATGTGAAATTTTTTAAAGAAGTGTTTCCGTTTACCTCTCCTGAAGATACAAACATTTCTCCCTCTTCTCTCTTTCCCATAAACACTCATCCTATTCATCCTGACTTTGCTGAATTTTCGTCTCATTCTCCACCAAAAATATGCCTCTTCCTCCTAATTTGCCACAAAACACCTCTTCCCCCTGCTGGCAGCCCATCGCCCAATGGGTCCACTCCTCCTCCCTCATCCCTTTCTGCTCCTCCCGCTGGCAATCCATCGCCAGATGGCCCAACCTCCATTTCCTCTCCTCTTCCTGCTTCTCTCGTTGCTAGGCTAGCTCCCAATGGCCCAGTTCTCCCCCATTCTCCCCTTTCTTCCTCTATCGCTGGCACTGGCGCAATTCTCCCAACCCATTCGTCTTCTCTTTCTTCCCATATTTCTCCTAGCCCACACTCGGTTTATCCCTCCTCTCCTGCTGACCCATTGGGCTAGCCCCTCATTACTACTCCCCATACGCCCCACTCTATTTCTTCTCCTTCTCTTGTGGGCTCTCCTCCTCAGCCCACTTCCACCCCCTATTTCAGTCCGTGAGGCCTTGCAGCCTCCTCCCTCCTCTTTGGTCTCTCATAATGACTTGGGCCCTGGCAAAAGGCCTAAAATCCCTTCGGTTTTGCTCAAGGATTTTGTTACTCATGCTGTTGCACCTCCGAGTCCATCTCTCATCACCTCGTCTCCTCCTGCTTCCTCAAGTACTCCGTTTTCCATAGCTCACTATATAAATTATACAAATTATTCTGTGAAATACCAAAATTTTCTTGCTGCTATTGTTACTTCAACTGACCCTCGCTCTTTTTAGGAAGCTATGCAAGATGTTGCTTGGCAGGCATCTATGCAGGATGAGATTCGTGCTTTAGAGAGGAATGGTACTTGGACTTTGGAGAAGTTGCCTCCCAGGAAACGCGCCTTGGGTGCTCAATGGGTTTATCGCACGAAATATTTATCTGATGGTTCCGTTGAGCGACTTAAATCTCGACTAGTTGTTTTGGGCAATCTTCAAGAGGCCGGGGCTGACTATATTGAGACTTTTGCTCTTGTTGCCAAAATGACTGTTGTCCGGAGTTTCCTTGCTATTGCTGCTTCCAAAAATTTGGAGCTTTATCAGATGGACATTCACAATGCCTTTCTTCATGGTGATCTAGATGAAGAAGTCTATATGAAACTTCCACCTGGTTTTCAGTGTTCTAATCCTAAATTAGTATGTCGTCTTCGTAAATCCTTATATGGTTTGAAACAAGCTCCTCGATGCTGGTTTGCTAAGCTTGTTTCTGCATTGAAGGGGTATGGTTTTCTACAGTCTTATTCAGACTATTCTCAGTTTACTTTCACTCAAGGTTTTGTGCAGATTAATGTTTTGGTGTAAGTTGATGATCTTATCATTTCTCGTAATGATTTCGCTGTGTTGACTGTTTTCAAATCTTATTTGAGTGATTGCCTCAAAATGAAGGATCTTGGCCCTCTTAAGTATTTTCTTGGCATTGAAGTTGCTCGAAGTGCTTCTGTCTCTTTTTGTGTCAACGGAAATACACTTTGGATATTCTCTCTGAAGTTGGGTAGTTAGGCGCTAAGCCTTGTGCCTTTCCTATTGAGCAGAATCATCGTTTTTGCCCACTATGATAGCCCTCCTCTTGTTGATGCTGCAGCCGACCGGCGCCTCGTTGGCCGCCTTATACTCTTGGTTGTTACTCGGCCTGATCTTTCCTATGCAGTTCATATTCTGTCTCAGTTCATGCAGGAGCCTCGGCAGGCTCATTGGGATCTAGCTTTACGAGTTGTACGTTATCTTAAAGGCACTCCTGGCCAAGGTATTCTCTTACGGGCTGACAGTGATTTATCTCTTCAGGGTTGGTGTGACTCTGACTAGGCTGCTTGTCCCATTACTCGACGTTCTTTGTCTGGTTGGCTCGTTTTCTTAGGTCCTTCTCCTATCTCTTAGAAGACTAAGAAACAACATACAGTCTCTCGCTCTTCTGCCGAGGCTGAGTATCGTTCCATGGCTTCTATTACGTGTGAGCTCAAGTGGTTGAAAGGTTTTCTCTTAAGTTTGGGGGTTCAGCATCCCAAATCCATCCCTTTGTTCTGTGATAGTCAGTCTGCTCTTCATCTTGCCAAGAACCCGGTTTTTCATGAACGCACAAAGCATATTGAGGTTGATTGTCACTTTGTGTGAGATGCCATCCCTAAGGGTTTACTAGCCCCTTCCTATGTTTCCACTTCTGTTCAGTTAGCAGACATTTTTACCAAAGCTCTCGGAAAATCACAGTTTTAGTTCTTATTGTCCAAGTTTGGCATTTCTTATCCTTCTCATGCTCCAACTTGAGGGAGGGTGTTAAGGAAAGATTGTATATAGTTTCCAAATACTTGTATATCTCCTCTCTCTCCTTTACGTTTCCTTAATATACTTGTAATATATATATTGTGATCAATCAATGAGAAGGCAAGCTTTTAAAACCCTAATTATATTTTCTCAATGGATCTTTAATTTTTGTGTAGATTATTTTGGCTTATATGAATTTTGTGTATTATTCCTCATACACAACAAATAAAAGGAGTTGATATATGAGATTAATATTAAAGCTAAAATTACAAATTATTTACATATGTATTCAAATTGTAATGTACTGTAACAATCCTACCTTTGAAAATATAATAAATTGGTCATTTTATGTATAGAATATCGAATGACAATTATATATTGATTTCTCTATAAAAGAGGAGGAATTATGTGGACTAGTAAATCTATAAAACAATGGTTTTAAAAAGCGTTTATAGAATGGGCTAAAAGGAGAAATTATGTGGACTATAAGCTTAGTATTTCTTAGCTCTTATTTAGTAGGTTAGTAGTTATACTTATGATGAAAATTTTGCAGCTAAAATGATAATAGTATCATGTGCTTATGTCAATCTTGACATAATTGATGTATTTGCCTATAATGAATCCACCATATCCGTGATTAGAGACATTAATCGTGAATTTCATAAAAGTTTTGGCTATGGATTATTAAGATCTTTGCACAAGGGAATTTCTATTCAACTTTTCTATTATAAGGATTATAATTAATTGATTAAGATACCAATCAGCTGCTTGAAACTAGGCAATTGATTGTAATTTGTAATTTTTTTTTCCAATTATACTTAACCGTGACACACTCTTGGATTGAATACCATGGCGACACATCATCAAAGGGTAATTCAAAGAAAAAAAATTCGAGGTTAATTGATTAGGACGTGACATTTGGCATTTTCTATATTGGCTTCACACATCGACATATTATACTTAACTTTATATAGATATTGTTGTAAAATAAAGAGGAGAGAAGAGAAATATAGAGAATATAACCTCAATCTTATTAGATGATAAGGGAGTATATATATAAATAGAATAGGTATGGTTTTCTTGGAGAATATTCTAGAAAGATTACAAAGGTATAATGGGCATCCACATAATATTACATAACACTCCCCCTTGGATGTCCATTATCGAAGAGTGTGCCTCGTTAAAACATTACTAAGAAAAACCCTATGGGACAAAAACTTATTGAAGGAAGAAGAGTACAACACCTTCGTAATGCGCTTCGGGATGTTGCCTCATTAAAAACCTTGCCTCGAAAACCCAATGTGGGACAAAACCATGGTCAAGGGAAAAAGAGTACAGCGCGTATTTTCTCTCCTTGACGAATACATAACTCGAGATCATCCCGAGTAATGAATGCAATATGTTTAGTAATTGTAATTTCTCACTTGTAGCATAATATTAGTCCTTGACAGTTGATTTTCCCAAATTAGACTTGAATCTTCAAATCTTCAAGCGAACAAGTGAGATGTCTTCATTTCTCCATGCTTATGAAAATACACGAGTTTATCATCTTCTAAATTAATAATCTGTTGAAGTTGTCTTAATCATTAAATTTGTGCCTTCTTATGGAGGTCATATATGGTAAGTATTGATGATCAGTAATTGATCATAATTTATGGCAACTCATGATATATCAGTATCAAAGTTCAATCTTGTATGATTAGCAATAGGAATAAGAACTAATCACATATATACATCACTCATGGTTCTTCTGGACCATAAGAAGATTATTCTTGCTTAATACGAGAGTTCTTCCATGCACACAATTGATAATACTCACATGCTCAAACTTCAGGTTGAGATGTTAATGATACAGTCATGTAGACTTTCAGGAGTTGGATAATAATATTAACATTGCAAATTTATAGGGCTAGATATTTAAATATGTCGTATATGAGTTCTTCAGAAACTCTTCTTGCATGATTCATAACATGTGAACAAGTCAACGTCCCACAAACTTCTATCACAACTATAAGCCCATTTGAGTATAAATATCCTCTTGCTAATTTACACAAACTTATAAATTTCGTCTCACTATACTTTAGACGAACATTTACAGACACCATAATTCTTAAATAGAACCAGTGCATGCAATATGACATGTAACAATTATGATACGATATTAAACAAAAATATATAATGAGTAATGCATCTAATTAAAACTATACATACAATGAGTAATGCTTTTACCTACGACTCATACATGCACATGAACGTAAGACACATAATGAACGACTCAAAATGTAAGACACTATACAGTGTGGTTTTAAAATCCATATTTCTTCACTGGACTTCTGGTCCATAACAATGCTTTAATCATGACCATTCATATTTTGTTGGACTTATGGTCCAGGATAAACATTTGATCCTCATCAATATGTCGACATCAAAAGTGGACATTTTATTTCAGATCCC
The DNA here is from genome assembly GCF_026745355.1 of Beta vulgaris subsp. vulgaris. Lineage (NCBI taxonomy): Eukaryota > Viridiplantae > Streptophyta > Magnoliopsida > Caryophyllales > Amaranthaceae > Beta > Beta vulgaris. The sequence goes on along the minus strand of NC_079204.1, from coordinate 39,299,612 downwards.
TTATTTTTCAAGTCCACTCCTCTTGCATATGCTTAACATTCATCGGTTCCGTCATATACCGGTATCATAACATCTTAGAGAATACATTCAGCATGCTATTTTATCATGATATATGAATACATCTCCGATTCGTATCATTATAACTATTCTCATATCATAGGCCATCTACTATAATTCAGATATCTATACCACTGCTAGGGTATTTTATATGCTATGGTATCATTACACTTGTGAAATTGTCAACTCCACTATCTTGCCATATAACACATTTTTATTTAGAACCGATCATACAAAATACACTTCGGGTGTAGTATTTCAAGTATTATTGGCAAGATTTTATCTCAGCTTATACACATAATATCACTATGACCAAAATGTACCCTTAATGCTATGCAACGTGAGTTATAACTAGATACAAATCAAATCATAGATGTGCAACATATCTTGATAATATATAAACAAAGTTAGCATATAAGTTTTCAAATTACCATTATAGGGATCAACTTATAATTTCAAATTTTACAATTTTGCCAACTTACCCAACTTTCTCCCCCTAAGTTGGTAAAATAAATCAAATACAGGGGCATAAAAATTCTTAACAAACTTAGTATATAAATATTCAATAACATTCATTACATTGGGAGGATCATATCCTATAAAATCCATCTCTTCTGGAGAATATTATTCATAGAGAGGAACATATTGTGCAGTTGTTCATAATTTCTTTCTTTTCTTCTTGTGATGACTACTAATTGCCCCAATCAAGAGATTATTATATAAACATAAATCACATGTATGTAATTCCAATAGATAATGATCTTCTGGACCATCAAAGAATTTAATAACTAGACAATAGTTACTCAAAATTTTCACATACAAGTAGCTTTGATGAGCTTCCAGTCACTGAATACTGAACGACTATTCAGGTGAACTTCTGGCCACCTATTACAGATGCAGTTATGCCCATATAAAGTTATTAAAAAAAATATACAATCTCTTGAAATTTCATTCAAAATAATAAACTATTAAAAATCACAATCCAAATATAGCTCAATCTCAATGTTATGTCTTGCCATAGAATTCAATGTTATAAGACATACTTTATACATGGTCAGGGGTATGATGTGATATAAAAACACAAACATGTGTTTCTTTACATAATTGGCAAGACAATCAACTAATATTCATACTCTGCTACATTATCTATTATAATCTTGATACATTCTAATCTTGTTGGACATTTTATATCCTTTGAAACACTTTATGTAATCATATCACAGATGAAATTTACTGGACATAATCTATTCCGGAGATCACTTTCTCGAATGTGTCATACTCAATTATTGCTCCTTTCCTCTTAACTTATTGATTTATTAGCAATTTCTTGTTGTCCGGCCATCGAATTTGATTGGAGCCTTTATGATTAGTACATATTTAATGACACATATCCTTCTTCAAGATGCTATCATTTAAAATATTTAATTATCATGTGGCCATATCTTTTGATAAATCATTGATAATTAAGCTAATGTATGTATTAAACTGACCATTAATACATTTCCTTATTCATGTGCAAGGATTACATAAAACAATGGAATAAATAATATCTCCCCCTAATCCTTGCATATGGGAGGTATGAAAATAGTCCAACAACCTTTTGAAAACCCTTGCACCTTAATATCTTTTGTTAAAATCATGTATCAAGCAATTTCTGTTGCATTCATTTCAAAATTGGAATATCTTATAAGTATGGGCATAATAGATATATTTCTCAAGTAAGTTGCTCAAAAAGTCATATTCAATTTCTTAAACTCATGAACACTATTTCTTGCTCATATAGATAATGTGCAATCATGTTTGCAATTCTTACGGACTTTTCCATGAATTATATATAATCAAGAAAACATCATGCAAACACGGTAATCATTCTTTCAAGTATTCAAATTCGCACCCAGAGTTTGATATCAACAATATCCACCAAAAATACAGTATATCAACTACCACATTTTTTCACGTGGCATTATGCATTTATTAGGAACACTTTAGTATTATAAATGGTGGATAAGCGAGTCAGTATACGTTACCAACTATTAGAAAAATATAGATCATATTCGTGTCTTTGTATTATACCTAAGGGTTTATGACCCTTCATAAATTTAACGAAATTCATGTCCATATGTACGAGGAATTCATATTCAATTCACAATTTAATCAATATATTCATACTAAAATCATGACAATGTGTCTCAGAATATAATCAACTTATAAGAAATCTAATAATATAACCATAGTAGTAAATTAATAATATTTTAGGTATATGAACAACATCTTTGGAACTTCTAATCCAAAACGGAAAAAGTATCAAAATATAGAGCATTAGCTTGGAAGTTACCGGGAAGACATTATCTTTTTCTATGAAAAAGGTAAGTACTTCGCATAATATTTATTATTGAGTTTAATTTACAAACTATAGTTCATCAATCAACTCCATTTTTATGTAATTGTAAAGGATTTATCCAACTTCTTTCTTATGTTCACGTGATTAATGGAAGTATGAAATCATATCAGATATCAAATTGAAGTTATAAAAAGATATTAACATGCAACGTTCTAACTAGTTCCACGCTATCTGCCTTGTTACACATTTAGTTTTGACTTTCCTTGGCAATGATTCTAGTGTACCAATATACAAAACACATGCCATCTATAATATTGAGTATATAATATAAAAATACCATGAAGAAAACTACTCATTACTTAAACTCTTATCATTAAACTGACATATTAGTACCTGAGTAACAAATCAACAAACAAATAATATTCCATATTATAATAAACAATATATATGAGAAACCATTAAAAGCCAAGAACCAATTGAACCACATCCAATCAGTACATGACCCATTAGATCTAACTTGTTAATGCACATCATCACACTTAAATGTCAATACAAGTTGACAATACCCAAATCGTAGTGCAAAACTAATACAATTATTCTTGCACAAATAATTACTAAGTTATATGGATCCTCAAGTTTTAAAAAAATAGCATTAACTTAACGGTTGTGATCCATAATCCATCAATTTTAACAATTTAAAGTTGATTTATAAAGTTGTACAACGATCATAAATACCATAATGATAAAATGGTCACTAGAGTTGAATATGAGAGTCATTAGGGTTTAGTGTCACCTTGTCAAAATTTTATTACCGCAAAATATACTTTATCAAAGCATTAAAATTCATGGCATGTCAAATCCACCAAATTAATCAAACAAATCTTATGTCAGGCGTTTGCAATCCCACATAAAATATAGTAGATGGATTGCCCCTAACTCTCAAACTTAATTAAATACTCAAGCAAAGCCAAACAACATATATTATAAAGAGCCATAACTGTGATTTTCATGTGCAATATTAATACTCAATACTACTGTAGGCCAGTATATAATACCATCAAATAATCACATATAATCCAATTTTTCAAAAGAAGCTCAATTGGTTAATTAGGCAACGAAGAGTTGCTCAGATACAAAGAGCATTTCACAAAGTAAAGGTAACAATACTATATCTTTTCGGCTTTTCCTAATACATATGATTCGTTCTTCAATCCAATCATCAAATATATTATTAACTGAGAAAAGATTCAAAACAAATGAATTTAGCGTTGTATTAGATTGCGTACCTTTGAAGACTGGGTATAATTACGGAGTAATAGTGAACGGTCACCTAATATATAGCGAAGAACCGTTCTTTAATTTGATTGTTGAATCTAATTTCAATCGTAGTATAGATCATAGAGTAATCATGATTAACATTGTTGTAAATTCGCTCAATTAGCGAGAGCTGGTGCTGATAACGTGTTGTAAAATGAAGAGGAGAAAAGAGAAATATAGAGATAGAACCTCAATCTTATTAGATGATAAGGGAGTATATATATATATATATATATATATTTATATATATATATATTATATATAATATATATATTATATATATATATATATATATATATAATATATATATATATATATATATATATATATATATATATATATAATAGGTAGGGTTTTCTTGGAGAATATTCTAGAAAGATTACAAAGGTATAATGGGCATCCACATAATACTAGTATTACATAACAGATATATAGATTTAGATTATATAAGCAGGTACGTGAAAGAACATAAAACAAATCGATATCGATATATTTGAGCTCATCTCCTCTTCTATATATTGTTATAGACTTATAGATAGACATTCTAAATAGACAAAATCTTGACTTATCATCTTCACACCTGCCCGCCTGCCTATACTCTCTCCATATATTCCCACTTCCTCGTACTCTCTTACTTTCACTTTCTTTTTCTCCTTCAACCTTCTTAATCTTTGAATCCTTCAACCGTCATGGACCCGTTGTTCTTCAATTACCCTCAACCCTCATTGTTGCCCTTGCCAGTTTCTCGACGAGATTATCAGAAAGTTAATGATGTGCGTCATGTTGTTGACGTTAAGAAACTAAAGAAGGTGAAGATGTGCGACGACAAGTGTTCGATATGCTTGGTAGATTTTGATCCGAAACGAGTCGTTGTGTTGCTTCCTTGTAAGCACTGTTTTCACAAACCATGTATCTCCGAGTGGTTCAAGACACATACCAACTGTCCATTGTGTCGAGCCGATCTACCTACTGCGACTCCGAAAAACATTTTTTCTTCTTTTTATTAAGGTTTCGTTAAGGTTGAAGGCGTTCAAAAAAAAATCAGTGATTCAAAAAAAAACTCAGTCTTTTTTTTTTTTTTGCTGGTGAACTCAGTCTGAAGGCAAATATTTGTACTTTATATATATATATATATATATATATATATATATATATATATATATATATAGGGTTGGGATCCAGTGAGAATACCCCCTTATGTGACAACACATACTTATATGAGAACACTATAAAATTTAGAACACAAACATATTTTTTTTTAGAACATGATAGTATAATCAATACATATACATATATACAAGTTTTGAAATATCAAACTTATGTTCTAAATTTATTTAAACATGTTCTGAATTATTTCAATGATGTTATGAAATATTGCAAGTTTGTTCTAAATTTATTAAAACATGTTATTTATTATTTCAAACATGTTATTCAAATTTCGAACAAGACCTCTTGAATTATGGAAAGAATAATGTGAAATCTGCCAAAACTCGAACTAAAACTTTGAAAAATTACTCCATGAATGACGCCACAGAAGAGAGAGAAAGCTGTGTAAAACTATGAAAGTTTGTGGGAAGAAGGAAGGGGAGTAAGGGTAAACTCAAATTACAAAAATGACATTACTCATAAGTGTATTTAGAATCATTAGATTAGATTAGATCTAAAGGTCCAGATTTATTCTCACATAAAAAAGTGTTCTCACATAGAGGAGGTGTTCTCACAAGAGCCATCCTCTCTCTCTCTCTATATATATATATATATATATATATATATATTAGAGAAAAGGTTCAAAAGGATAAAATGATATTTTATTGTTAATTCCACGAGAAACATAATAGAGTTATTATATATAAAAAGTAATCAACCAAAAAAGAACAAGTGTCTTCATCCTTTTTAGCAAATTTGATTTTAGATTATGGTTTTCCTATCATATTTTTATATATATTTAAAGTATCTAACACATATGTGATTTTAGAAAAAAAAAGTTAGTAATTTTAAGCCTTAACTAAATGATGTACCAAATTAACATATAAATCTTGTAAAGAAGTGTAGCATATCATATATGCCTTTAGTTCATAGGGTGTTCTATTTTAATTTTGAGAGGAAAAACTTGCCAATTTTGCTGATCAATATATAATGAAAAAAAATTTCATGTGAGATAATGTTAGCTTCAAGATAACCTATGCATGGCCGTCTTGAACATTTTAGAGGCCTTGCTCTAATCTTAAAAATTGTGCCCCTTATATTTAGAAAAGTGAAATTTTCATAATAAAAAAATATGTATTAAAAATATTATCAAAATATGATTATATTCTTACAAATTGAATCCACGAAAACTTAAACTACTTTATTAAAATGGTAAATAAAATCTCAATACAGCTTAAAGCTATTATTAACCTCCTACATAAAACGAGGTATTCTTCTAACGCTATTTGAAGCAAATCCATCAACCAAATCTTCATATTGTATGGTCTCCAAAAGATCATTCTCAATTGCTATCAAAGCTAATCCATTAAGCCTTTCTTGTACCATGGTGGACCGCAAGTAAGACTTCAACAACTTTAATTTTGAAAAGCTTCTTTCTGCAGAAGCAACTGTAACAGGAATAGTCAATAAAATTCTATACGCAACACTTACATTAGGAAAACAATCTATGCCCTTCAAAAAATTTAATATATCGATAAGTCCCATTTTTTCTTTGGGAAATATTCCTCTTGGAAAATCTAACTCCACATATAATTCTCTCCCATTGATATCAGATTGATCATTATGTTTTAATGCCTCTTCAAAATTATTACAACAAGACAACAAAGTTAGATTATTCAATGATTGTAACTTGCGCAAGTCAAATAAGAATCCAAAAATACTCTCATACTCCTGATATTGCTCAAATCACTTCTCAAGGGAAACAATGGCTTGATCAACAAGGTAAAGAAAGTAGGTAACTCTAAAAAACTCTCCCTAGATAGCTCAACTGATGGGGTATCTGAATTCTCATCAAAATTTCTCTTTCTTCTAATTATACGTTTTTGAGGAAATATTGGCTCAATATTCATTTAAATAGCAATTCCCTTAGCATTATCCAATGCATTATAAAAGCCAGTTTCTCTATATCCTTCAAAAAATGATATTAGCCCCTTTATTTTTTCCATAGCAACATCAATAAGCATATCTTTTGATTGTAAGAGCTTGCTAACCATATTAATTGCAGATAATATCTCAAACCAAATGATTATTGCCATTAAGAACTCAAAATCTCCAAGCTCATTTGTCGCTAAGGATTTAGCTTCACTTTTTATCTTAGAATCAAGATCATTTTCTTATACTTCAAGTAAAGCTTCTCTAAAATCTGACATTTGAGATCTTATAGCTTTAACACTATCTACACGACTCTCCCAACGAGTGGATGACAATGACTTTGGAGTCGGTCCTTCTATATTATCTTTCAAAATTTGCCACCTTTTAGTAGAATTTGCAAAAATTGTATAAATTCGTCGAATAATTCCAAAAAAAATCTTTAGCTTTACCACATGAGTTAGCCATATCACACAATGCTAAATTAAGAGTATGACAACCACAAGGAGTATAAAATGCTCTTGGATTAATGTCTAAAAATTCTTTTGAACACCTTGATGTTTTCATTTCATATTTGATCCATTATCATATCCTTGTCCTCGTGCATTCAATATGTTAAGATCAAGATTTTTCAGCTCGCTTTGTAAAACATTAAAAAGTCCTTGGCCAGTTGTATCATTCACATTTAAAAATCGTAAAAAAGATTCCTCAATGCTAACAGAATTTGAAGAAATATTAACATATCTTATTATCAAAGACATTTGCTCTTGGTGGCTTACATCGGGTGTACAATCGAGTATCACAGAGAAATATTTTGCCTGTTTGATTTTTTTAATGATTTCAGTTTTTATTGCACAAGCAAGCAAAAGTATTAACTCCTTTTGGATGTTATGGCAAAGATAATGCGAGTGAACATCGTCATTTATAACACGTCTTACATGTTCTTGAACAACAGGGTCAAACTCTCTAACATTTCAATTAAACCCAAAAAGTTACCATTGCTATTTTGGTACAATTTCTCTTTAGAACCCCGAAAGGCCAACCTATGTTTAGCAAGGAATTTCACTATTGAAATGATTCTTTTCAAAACATTCTTCCAGTGCTCTTTCTCTTTTCCAATTAGATTTTGAGGTGTTTTATCTATAGTTTCATTCTTATTTAGCCTCAAACGTAACTCATACCAAATAGCCATATTATTAACATGTTTCGTGCCTGTCTCGTGCTCTCTAAGTCTTTCACCAATATGTGCCCAATCACTAAAACTCTTGTTCATCAATTGACCTCTACCAATCCCTCTTTTGAAAACCTTACAAGAAAAACAAAACACTTTATCAAGCTCTTTTGAATAGACAAGCCAGTCTCTATCGCACTTCTCCCCATTAGATAAAACTCTAGTATATAAATTAGCAGTAAATCGTCTAGAAAATTTATCTTTAGGACCCTTCACAATAGAAAGATCTCTTTTAGGACCTTTCATTACTAATACATCAATCATTTTAGAATCAAGGGCATCCCAGTTTCTTGGATAAAATATATCAAACAAAGGTTCAAATGGGGTTTCTTGCTTTTCATTATCATTACTATTATCCTCCACATCATCATCATAGTCATTTTTAGAAACAAAATTTTGATTATCCAAATTATCATTTTCAATAGGCACATCACCTCTATTTTCCGAGTCCACATTTTGATTTTTCATATCAGCATTCTCGTTAGTCACCTCATTTTCAAGAACTTCATCATTTGCCTTCTCAATATTTTGATTATCAACATGAATATGAGGCTCTTTTATAATAAATTTATCAAGAGCTCCTCTTTGGGATTGAGTTAACTCCTCAAGCCTTTTTTTTTCTTACGTTTTTCAAACCCACATTCATACTTCTAGTTTTAGGAGGCATAGGATAAAAACAACTAAGGTGTAAATCACACAATCAACAATTTACCATGTAAGTAAAAGTAAAAAAAAATGGAGCGAAACAACCTGACAATTAAGCAATAATACTCCAATTTGTGATGAATATTCCCCAATTAATCAATTGATAACCAATGATTTCAACCTAAAAAACAAAGAAAAAAATCTCATTAAAATATACACAATACATTAATCCTTAAAATTATAAAAACAATTATGATCTCATTGTGAAGCAGGTCTGCAGTTAAAGAAAGAATGCTTTCGGATCCTAAGATTAGCAGAAATACAAAGGACTCTAGCTTTGGGAACGAGAGGTCCCAAGTTCAATTCTTAAAATGCCCCAAATTGCTAAAACTATTAGTAACCTTTTTCTAGAACCAATACAAAATTGAGTCCTTCTCATCCAAAATTTCACAATCATGATTCACGCCACAAACAGGATACATCATAAAATTTAATTTCAAACACAAACAAGACCACATCTTATTTGAGCTTTTATGTTTTTTATGGAATATTTGCTAGTCAAGAAATGAGAAAGTGAAGTTACAGCACACAAACCAAAATAAATACTGCAAATCAGAATTAGCCCATACTTTGCAACTTGTTCCAAACAATCAAAAGATGACGAACAAAACTCGAACGAAACGAAAATCAAACTCATCATCTGCAAGACTACAAAAATTACACGAAAATGGAACTCACTATTTACAACAATTCGAACAAAAAGATAATAAAAACAGGAAATAAACAGAAACAATTAGATAAAAAAAAATTGTGCAAAAAACCGAAAATGGAACTTGAATTACACGAACTAAACAGCAACAAGCCAAGACTTACAACAAAACAATCACAAAAAGCAGAAAAGCCTACCAACGAAAGCAAAGGAAAAAAAATAAAAATTGGCAAAAATTTGCTGCAATGCGATATATCATATAACTCATTAGTGTATGATGAACTAACAAAAATGCATCATTGTCCCTACTCCCCAATGTTCCTGTTGTGTAACATGCGCCATTAAAATCCATCACAAGTTGCATCATCAATTCATGAAGCAATTCAAGCAAATGTCAATTAGTTTATTGTAAGAAATTCCAATCCTTTCAAACCAAAAATTAAACAGAAAAAATTAAAAATTGATAAACACAATTGATGAATTGAATAACTAGTGAATAATAATGTATTGGTGAATGATAATTAGCAATTCACCTGTGCTTCCCCTTCCATCACAACCTGCTGCAGCCTGTCAGAATCAACACCCACAGGCCCGTAGACCGAACACCGAGAATCTTCACGCCACAACGTTCACAACTTCTTTTGTCTCAAAATCTTCACAACTTCTCAGAATTTTCATAACGCCGAGAATTTCCAAATTTCTAAATTTAAAGAAATCAAAAAATAACAAAAAATTGAAGATATGAATTTCAATTTCTTTTGTCTCAGAATCGATTGATAATTGATGAAAAAATATACATGAGTTCCAAATATATAAAGAGTGAAAAAAATGAGCCGTTAATTGAAGATTGAATGGAGAAATCATAAATGATATTTTCATATTTTTTGCAACGTTAATAGGAATGATTGAGAGAATTTGGGGAAGTTGTTAACAGAAATTGAGAAATTTAGAAGATTTTCAAAAGATAACAAATTTCTCAAAATTGTAAAGATTTTTAGGGGAAGTTAGAGAACGTGGTTTGCGGTTTGCACGCCGAAATGAAGAATGAAGACAGAGAATTAAACCCAATTTTTTTTAAGCTGGGCTACAGTATCCGTGAATTGGGCCCTCAAAATTTGGGGGCCTTGTGCTGACGGTCTGGTTGCACAGGTTAGTGGCCGGCTCTGAACCTATGCACCAATTTTTCCGTAAAACTTATTATATATGAATTATGTTTCTTAAAGATCATGATAAAGCAAACAAATCAAACTTTAATTATTACATGTTACGACTTGAATAATCTTTTCAATAATAATAAGTAAAACAATATAATAAACACTGATAATAACAATAATAATACTAGTAATAATAATGCGTGAGATTAAGGTTATTGCAGATTCTTTAGTTGTTATTCAGTGTCCTGTCTCTAATCAGGACTTGGTTCAGCATACTTTGTTTGGTTTGGATCGTGATTCGGACTATTATCATATTGTTACTACTTTACGCATTACTCGTTTCCTCTTAGTTTCGATGATTTGTGACCTAAGCTTCTACTTCATGAACAACGTATAAAAAGTTCGAAGGATGGTTTAGATTCATCTTCTCATCATGCTTTAGTTGCTGTTTGGTCTCCTAGTTCTGGTTCCTCTACTAAGAATACTTTAGGCAGCCGCAATAGAGGGAGCATAATTTATTATCAGTTAATAAGTTGTGTCAAGAAAATGATTGTGTTGTGAGTTTTGATAAAAAAAAACTTGTTTCTTTTAAGGACCAGACAACGGGGGCGGTTCTGCTTCGGGGATCCAGTAAGCAAGGTATCTATCCTATTCAACCCATTGTTGTCCCCCTGAGTCGCTAGTTCCTGTTTTTCTAGCCACTAAGGAATCGGGTATAGTTTGGCATGCTCGTCTTGGTCATACCTACCTCCTCTAGGATATTATGATCTTTATGTTCAAATAATTATATCACATGTACTTCTAAGTTTCATGATGATTATGTTGGTTGTAAGTTAGGAAAGATACATCATTTATCTTTTGATTCAGTTGAACATGTTTCTCCATATCCCTTATATAAATTACGCAGTGATCTTTGGATATCTCCTGTTTTGTCAAATCAATTATATCGTTACTATGTTGTATTTGATGATGATTTCTCCCGATATTCATGGATTTATCTTTTACGTTGGAAATCCAAGCTCATTCTAAATTTCTTGTGTTTCAAAGATGGTTGAAAATCTATTTAATTGCAAAATAAAGATTTTCCAAAGTGATGGGGGTAGGGAATATGATAATTGTCCTCTTCTACAGCATTTTGTGACCATGGAATAATTTTTCAAAAATCTTGTCCTCATACTCAAGCTCAGAACAGTATTGCTGAACGCAAACATCGTCACATTATTGAAATGGCTCGCATATTGATAATTCATTCTGATTTTCCTACTGAATTTTGGGTTGATGCACCATATACTGCCACCTACATCGTTAAAAGATTACCCAGTTTGATTTTAGGGGTGTTGCTCCCTTTGAAAAATTGTTTCAATCGTCCCTTCCTATCATTTTTTGAAAACGTTTGGTTGTGAATGCTTTCCTTTATTTCTAGATGCTAAAGTCTACAAACTACAACCTAAATCTAAAACATGTGTTTTCATTGGATATGCATTGGATTATAAAGGTTATCGTTGTTTCGATCCTACTACCAACAAGGTTTATATCAGTGGTCATATTCTTTTTCATGAACATAAGTTTCCGTATCGTGCTCTTGTTAGTCCTGTGTCTAGCATGCCCTACAATTCGCCCATGGCCCTGACCTTTGACTAGAGCCACACAAGTGTTGCTCCTATGTCGCCCCCTATGTCTCGGCCCATGTCTCGTCGGTACCCTTAGCTCAGGTACCCACTTCTCACAGCTTTGCTGCTGACTCGGCCCTTGTCCAGCTAGTCCCCTCATCAGCCCACATGTCTGCCTTGCCCGCTGAGCCTTCAGCGCCAGCTGGGCCTCTCTCCTCCCCCTGCGTCATCTCATGCCTGGCCCAATGGCAATCCAGCGTCAGCTGGGTCCAACGAGCTGTTTTGTGCGGGCTCTACCTCGTGCGTTGGGATTCCCTTGTCTGCTGGCCCATCCCTTCACTTTTTGAGTCTACGCCCAGCCCAGCTAGCAGCACTGACCCGCGTCTTATTGGGCCTCCCTCCCCGGTTGAGGGTGTTGTCCCTTATTCGCAGCCTTCTAGTGCTGCTCCCACGTCTATAATTGTTCCGTCTCCTACTTCCCATGTTTCTCAGTCTTCCCCTGTTGCTCTTAATGATCATCCCATGGTTAACAGGTTAAAAGTTGGCGTGTCCAAGCCTAAAGTCTTAATGAACTTAAATGCCACTGTTGTTGAGTCTGAACCTACTAAGTTTAAACAAGCTTCTAAAGACTCTCGTTAGCGTCAGGCTATGCTTGATGAATATAAGGCTTTAATTAATAATGACACATGGGAGTTGGTACCTCGCAACTATGATAAGAATTTACTTGGCTGTAAGTGGGTTTATCGGATTAAGTACAATTCTGATGGTTATGTGAAGTGGTTCAAAGCCAGACATGTCGTTTTTGGAAATCACTAGCATGCATGTATTGATTACTTTGAAACATTTAGTCCTGTTGTTAAGCCCACTATTGTTCGCTTAGTTCTTACTATTGTTGTTTCTCTTAAATGGACAATTCGTCAATTAGATGTAAAAAATGCTTTTTTCATGGGTTTCTTCATGAAGAGGTTTATATACATCAACCTCCGGGTTTTATTCATCCATCTGAACCTTCTCATATTTGTCGTCTCCATAAGTCCATTTATGGTTTGAAACAAGCTCCTCGAGCTTGGTTCTCTCGTTTCAGCAATTTCCTATTATCTACTGGTTTCAAGTGCAGCAGTTGTAACACTTCCATGTTCACTACCCTCAAGTTCTGTGGTCATCTTATCATTCTTCTATTATATGTTGATGACATTGTTCTTACTGTTAGTAGTCCTTCCCTTGTTACAAAATTCATTTATGTTCTTTCTTCTCAGTTTATGCATGCTCCTCGTACTACTTACCTTTATGCTGTTAAAAGAATTTTTAGATATCTGCAGGGCACTTTGGATTTTGGTCTTTTCTTATATAACAGTTGTTCTCTACTATTGTTATTGCCTACTCTGATGTAGATTGCGCGGGTTGTCCTGACACTCGTCGTTTTACTACTGGCTATGCTGTTTTTCTTGGGAAGAATCTTATGTCCTGGCGCTCGAAAGCAATCTACTATGTCTAAATCCTCCACTGAAGCTGAATACAAGGCGGTTGCCTACACGGCTGCTGAGACTATTTGGCTCAAACAATTTCTTGCTGACATTAGTCATTTCCTTCGTCGTCCTGTGATAGTGTATTGTGCTAATGTCTCTACTACTTATCTCACTGCTAATCCAATTTAATCATGATCGTAGCAAACAAATTGATATGGGTTATCATTTTGTTCGCGAAATGGTTGACAACAGAGGTCTTATTGTTCGACATGTTAATACTCAGTCTCGGATGATATTTTTACTAAGGGTCTTTCTACTCACTTGTTTACTAAGCATCGTTCCAATCTATCCGTTCTTTCACCCCGTAAAGATTGAGGGGTGTATTAGAGTAATATTGTATGTAAAAGGATAGTAGGGACTTTTACTAGTATTAGGCATGTATTGTAACACTATATATATTAAATGTCAAGGTTAACCTTGTAATATCCCAAGATTTTAAACATGTTTAAATAAATAATTAAGAAAGTTAAATCGTTCACTTAATAATTGTTTTAGTTAAGTAAGTCTAATTATGAATTATTTTTGAGCTTTTAAATAAACTAACTAATTCTATAAAATATGTAATTGAAGAGTAAGATTACTAATAACACCTAAGTTAGTCACTTTTATTACAACAAAGGAAATAACCAAGTTTAAGCAAAATAATAAAAAAATAAAAATAAAAAGAAATCCCCCCCCCAAACCCACGGTCAACACCACCACCCACCTCTTTCCCCCCTACACTAATTTCACTTAATTGAACCACTATTAATCACCTACCATCTCCCCCTATCTCCTACTTGTCCCCTCTCCTAGCTTCCTATCAACAAAACCACCAATCATCATCCTTCCACCTTCAACCTTTGTCTCCAAAAATCTGTCCATAAATACACAGAAGAAATGAGTTTCAATTACAAACTTAAAAACACAAAGAAATACACAGAATTTCTTCTCCTCTCATTCCTCCTCTTCTCACGGCACCACAACACCACCGCCACTGTGCGCACTACCTTGCGCGCACCACCGCCTTCTGACGACGAACGCCCGTCCCTCGCCGGCACCACCACCGCAGCTGCAGCCCGTCGCTGCTCCTTTCTCTCTCTCTCACTCTCGCTCGCACGCTCCTCTGTTTCGCGTGCTGTTGCTGCTCCTGTCGTTCCGCCGCCGCCGGAGCTCCGGAGATCTACGGCCTTCGCTGGTCTGTTTCCACCGCCGACATTCCGTTCCGTCGCCTGCGCTTCTCACCGGAGTTCGCCCAGCCCGTGTTTTTCGTCCCTGCTCAAGAGAGCAGAGGTATACTACCTCTTTTTTTTAATTTTCCTCTTAAAACTGATTTTCAAGTACTATAATGATAGTTCACTTGTACCCTTGTTAATTAGTGTAATTGGGCCTAAAAACTGATTTGCTTTAGTAAACCAACTCAATGCATGTGTTGCATGTTCTTTAGTTGGGCTCAAATCTGACTTTTAATTGTATTAGCTAAGCTATTTAGTATTAGATGGACAAATTGCGTTAAACTAAAGCTGATTAGTATTCTATTAAGTTATATTGATTTAATTTACTAAGTTAAGTATAATGTTGGGTTATAATCTGATTTACCTAGTTAAGTAATTCAAGTTAATCTTGTTGCTTTAATATTTTGAGCTTTAGTGGACTGATTTAGTTAGTTTCATTAAACCACCTAACTTATTTACTAAAATCTATTATTGGGTTATAATTCATGATTTCTAAACTAGTTGAGTTGTTTAAAACTAATTAAAAATAATTCATAAGCTTGTTGTTATAATTGAGTTTAAGTTATGAATACTTCACTAATCCTTAAGTTCACTTATAATAATTAGTTACTTGACTTGTTAGTTTTAAATGACTAAATAATATTAAAATAATGTTAATGGATCTATTATAACTTTAAACTTAATTAATTAATTAATGGACGACTAAGTAGTTGTTAACTATGAACTAGAATAATGTTATGTTTTCGAAAGGTTATAAATATGTAGTAATATAACTTAATGTTTCGATAATTCTAAAAATATAGCTAAATGAGTTATTTCATTAATTAGTTGTTAAAAGTCACCTTAATTAAAAAGTTATTAACAATTAAGAAATAATGACGTTTAAGGAGACCTTACGACGTTATAATAACCGTTATGACTGTAATAAGCGCTAACTAATATTTAGACTTAAAAACTAAATAACGAAACGTTCATTAATAAAATTATTCTTGAATAGATTAAGGAAGATAAAGGATATTACAAGCCTCCCCCGGCTATCAAGGTTATTAAGCAGCAATTCAGGTAACGTCTACTGCTAACACCCGCATTCCCCTTCAAAGTATGTTTTATTATCATGATTAATATTATGTTTTATATATGGATTGCGGGAAAGAAATGTTTTATGATGGTTATTATGATATGATGCTATGAAATGATGATGATGACGTTATGATGAAATGAAAGAATATAATTATTCACGATGATAAAGTTACTTAAAACCAATGAAACATGATAAATTCAAGTGAAAGACGGTTCTTGGCAGTATGATACGGGCACCGCAAGTGTCACCTATGTTGTGACCGCCTGACTGTTTTCTACGGGCACCGCAAGTGTCACCTATGTTGTGACCGCCTGACTGTTTTATGATACGGGCACCGCAAGTGTCACCTATGTGGTGACCGCCTGACTATTTAAATGATACGGGCATCGCAAGTGTCACCTATGATGTGACCGCCTGACTGTTATGTAATGGGAGACGTCCCCTATGTTATGATGTACTAGCCAAGTTACCGAAGTAAAAGATATATGATGATGAACATGATAAAGCAGATAACGTAACCTACTATGATATGTTTGTGAAATGTTTTACTTATTCTCTCCTTCCTGTTTTTAACTAAAATGATGTGAAATGAATTTACGATGTTAGAGTAGTATGTTACTGAGCCTCGGCTCACGACGTTTTGTTTTATGTTTTAGGTACCGATGGTGATAACGGGATGGCGTAGCAGTGAGGATTTACTTAATATCTAATTATATAGACTCTCTTGGTTTTTATTTAAGTTTATGTCAAACTTTGATTAGTAACTAAGTTTCTATTAATCAAGACTAATGTTGGATCTACACTATGTTTCATGTTATAAAATGTTTAAGTTTATGATTTTATGTTGCCTTGTATTTTCCTTATGGAAAGTACGAAGGTAACGCGCCGACTATCTAGGTTCCGCTGCTAATAATCGATTAATTAACTTAACCACGATGATTAGAGGTCAGGGCGTTACAAACCTAATCAAGGTTAACACAATTATTCTACACTATTGTACAAATATTATTATCTGTTACCTCAGAAACTCCAAAACCATTTCTCTTCATCTTCCCTATAAATTTGTATCAGCTTCAACTTCGCAATTTGCTCTTGATAGAGAATAATTTCATACAACATATCAATATTTATGCAGTTCTCATCGTTCATACTCAATGCAGCTAAAGGTTCGAATCCATATTTAGTAGAGCTAAAAGACTTTGGCCCTGTTTGGTGATTAGAGTTTATGGTTTAGAGTTTGTGGTTAGACGATTACTTTTTTGCTCAGAGGATTTGATTGCTGATTTAAATAATTGTTTCGTAAAGGTGTTTGGTAACACTTAGCTGATTGTCTAGAGTTTTTTACTTTTTAGAGCATGTAAAATGACATTTACGGACATATGTTTCGTTTTTAAAACAAAATTTAGTTTTAATTATATGGACAAAATAGTCATTTGTTTTTTCTCTCTCCAAAACTCTCATGAAAAAGCTCCTCTATCCCACTTTTCCAAAAGAGAGTTTTGATCAGAGTTTTTGGTACAAAACTCTCTTTAATCCCCTCTCTCACCAAACAACCAAATTAGAGTTTTTACAGGTCAAAACTCTAAACTCTCCCAAAAACTCTAAACTCTCTCTAAAACTCTCTCCCCAAACAACCCCTTCATCTGCAATAAGATGTTGAACTCGCACCTTTTCTATGAACTATAGAATCTAAATAGTGACTAACAGGTAATAGAAATCGTGTGGAAATTAACAGACGTGGCAATAAATGTATCAAATATCAATGTACACAACAAACTCTTTTAAATTTTTAAATATTTTAGTCTAGTTTTGAGTTTTTTTACTAAAGTTAGTGAAAATGCACTCCATGTCGTACTTAATGTTCTTCTAGGAACAAAATTTCTTAAAAATTCGAGAACCCAATAAGGCTTCTAAATTTTGAGTTTATCCAAATCAATCAATAACTAATCAATTCTGATAGAATATAAATCTATTCTTGGGGCCTCAACCATCAGCTTAAATGTTTGGTTGAGTTGGTCCTTTAACATGGTATCAAGAGCCAACGTGACAAAAAGGTCACGGGTTCGAATCTCATCCACCTCTCCCTTCTCAGTGGAATATTTAGCGCTAGGTATGAGGGAGGCCTATGCTGCATCCACACTTCAAGCCCAAAAGGGCTCTTGCGTGAGGGGGCGTGATAGAGTATAAATCTATTCCTCGGGCCTCAACCATCAGCTTAAGCTGTTGGTTGAGTTGGTCCTTTGACAAATTCATCCAAATTCTATTTTTTTATGAAAAAAGATATTTACCAAAATTCTAATATTGCAGCTTGGAAAATTTACACCTATTGCAACAATTCTACTTTTGGTAAAAAAAAAAAAAAATAGTTGACAATATTGCCATTATTTTATCTTACTAAACATCCTTAATTACTCACGTTGTTTCATAAAGTTGTTTTTACTTTACTAGGAATCAATTGTTCTTCTGCTATAATTGATTTACGAGGTACATTTATGCTAAACTACTCATTTGTTTCCACTTTCTTAAAAACAGTGCCCAACAAACCCATTGTTGCAATAGGAAAAGAACGGAGGTAGTATATTGGAAATATATGTATTAGTTCCAAATTTATATATACTTGTGGCTCAGATTGAATATATCGAAATAGTTTGGAAATTAAAAAGCATAAGGTAATTAAAATTATTTGGTCGATATTTATTCCTAAATTTATATGTTGCTCTTTATGTTTTCATTTATTATTAAATTTGTTGAAGGTGATGTTGCTTTTGCATGACAGTAATAAAAAACCTATGCTTTGTGATCTGTTTGTCAAACCATGGGATAATATATTATTTTAATAAAGTTAATTTATATAATAGTTTTCATATAAACAAAATATAATTTTTTAATGTATTGGATGGATGTTAAGGAAAGATTGTATATAGTTTCCTAATACTTGTATATCTCCTCTCCTCCTTTAGGTTTCCTTAATATACTTGTAATATATATGTGTGATCAGTCAATGAGAAGGCAAGCTTTCAAACCCTAATTATATTTTCTTATGGTATCGGAGCCATAACCTCCATTTTGTTTTCCTCTCTCTCGTTTCATCTCTGCTGCCTAGCTGCAGCCATGACCGACGACGCACCCGACAAACCAATACCACCTCCCTTTACTCCTCCTCTCAACATTACTTCTCCCTTCTATCTTGGCACGGGGGATCGTCCGAGTGATTTTATCACTCCAACTCGCCTTCGGTTGGATAATTATGTTGATTGGGCCGCCGACAATCAAATGGCTCTTGAAGCTCATCGTAAGTTCGCATTTGTTGATGGTACGCTAACCGAAGTTATGCCGCCCTACACTGAATCTGACTGGGTTATAGTGAATGCTATGATTCTCTCATAGATCACTAACACCATTGATCATGAGGTACGGTCCACTCTTTCTAAGTTTCGCGAGGCTCATCGCCTTTTGGCGCACCTATGCACCCGTTTCTCTATGACTAATGGCCCAAAAATTCATCACATAAAATCTTCTATATATGTCTAAGTGTGACCAAACCTTCACCATGCATGTTGCTACCTATTATGGTAAATTAAATAGTTTGTGGGAAGAGTTAAATAAATATGAGTCTTTAATTTCATGTTCATGTTGTTCATCATGTGATGCGGGAGCACATCACAAATCTCGGCGCGACGCTCAGCGTCTTCATGAATTTTTGATGGGTTTACATTTGAGTTTTTCCCCTTTCCGATCTAATATATTGTCTTCGGATCCTCTTCCCTCACTTAACCGCGCCTATCAATTGGCGGTTCAAGATGAGCGTGTTCGAGCCTCCGCATTGTCTTCTCCTAATCCCCCCAATGTACCGGGGTTTGCTGTGCACGCATCACCGGGTCGTGGTCGTAGCCAGCCTTCTCAGCTACAACTGATCGGCCTCTATGTTCTCACTGCAATAAAATTGGACATGTTATCTCTAAGTGTTGGTCTCTTTATGCGTGCAAGCATTGTAAAAAGTTTGGCCATGAAGCCAGCAAATGTTATGAACTTATTGGCTATCTTGACAGTATGCAACCCACCAAGGACTCTCGTGGGTCCAAAGCTGCCAGCTCTGGCCGTGTTCGACTGGTCGTGGCACCATTAAGGCTCATGCCACTCACGCAGCTCCTTCGGCTGATGTCGTTGGTTCGTCTGTCGTGGTCGAGACTTCTTCGACCTCTCTTTTCTCACCCGATCAATGAAAAGCATTGGCTGGGTTGCTTGGTAACACTCCTCTTCCTGATGACCGTTTAAATGGTATGTTTTCTTCATCCTCTTGGATTATTGATACAGGGACCCCTCATCATGTCACCGGGTCGAAGCATTGGTTGTTTGATGTAGTTGATGTTTCCAATTGTCATGTTATGGCTACTCACAAGGGTTCGGTTCGTTTGTCGGACTCCATTACTCTCATTGATGTTCTTTTTGTACCTCAATTTAGTTGCAATTTAATTTCGTTTCACAACTTTCATCTACTCTATCATGTGTTGTACAATTTAACTCTTCTATGTGTGCTATACAGGACCGCATGAGGGAGCAGATTGGAACGGGGCTTAAACAATATGGACTCTACTTCTTTTGCGGAGGTGATCAGGTGCAACATGTCTCTGTGCATCAAACTTCTTCGGATTTTGAGTTGTGGCATCGGCGAATGGGGCATCGCTCTGAATCTGTAGTAAAGTTTCTTCCTCCACTTTGTGGTCATAAGGGTACTATCAATAAGGCATGTGAAATTTGTTTTCGTGCCAAACATACTAGAGACAAATTTCCTACTAGTGATAGTCGCGCTAGTCGTATTTTTTGAGAAAGTACATTTGTGATTTGTGGGGTTCTTATAGGCACACTTCCTCTTGTGGTGCCCATTATTTTCTTACTATTGTTGATGATTATTCTCCTGTTGTTTAGGTATATTGATGGTGGATAAATTGGAGATTTTTCGTATGTTTATGTGCTTTGCTGCCATGGTTGATCGTCAGTTTTCTCAAACTATTAAGGTGGTTCAAAGTGACAACGGCACTGAATTCAATTGTTTACTTGATTATTTCTCTACTACTGGCATTCTTTTTTAAACCTCTTGTGTTGCCACCCCTCAACAAAATGGGAGGGTTGAGCGAAAACATAGACACATTATTAATGTTGGGAGGGCATTATGTTTTCAAGCTAATTTACCCATTTATATTTGGGGAAGAGTGTTCTTGTTGCTGCCCATCTTATAAATCGTACTCCTTCAACCGATCTCTCTAATAAATCTCCTTTTGAAGTTCTCTATGGTCACTCTCCTGCTTATGAGGCTATTCGTACTTTCGGTTGTCTATGCTTTGCTCATAATCACAAAACTAAGGGGGATAAATTCGCTAGTCGGAGTCGCAAGTGCATTTTTCTGGGTTATCCTTTTGTAGAAAAGGGGTGGAGGTTGTTTGATTTGGATACTAAGGAATTTTTTATTTCACGGGATGTGAAATTTTTTGAAGAAGTGTTTCCGTTTACCTCTCCTGAAGATATAAACATTTCTCCCTCTTCTCTCTTTCCCATAGACACTCATCCTATTCATCCTGACTTTGCTGAATTTTCGTCTCATTCTCCACCACAAAATATGCCTCTTCCTCCTAATTTGCCACAAAACACCTCTTCCCCTGCTGGCAGCCCATCGCCCAATGGGTCCACTCCTCCTCCCTCATCCCATTCTGCTCCTCCCGCTGGCAATCCATCGCCAGATGGCCCAACCTCCATTTCCTCTCCTCTTCCTGCTTCTCTCGTTGCTGGGCTAGCGCCTAATGGCCCAGTTCTCCCCCATTCTCCCCTTTCTTCCTCTATCGCTGGCACTGGCCCAGTTCTCCCAACCCATTCGTCTTCTCTTTCTTCCCCTATTTCTCCTAGCCCACACTCGGTTTATCCCACCTCTCCTGCTGACCCATTGGGCCAGCCCCTCACTGCTACTCCCCATACGCCCCACTCTATTTCTTGTCCTTCTCTTGTGGGCTCTCCTCCTCAGCCCACTTCCACCCCCTATTTCAGTCTGTGAGGCCTTGCAGCCTCCTCCCTCTTGACTTGGGCCCTGGCAAAAGGCCTAAAATCCCTTTGGTTTTGCTCAAGGATTTTGTTACTCATGCTATTGTACCTCCGAGTCCATCTCTCATCGCCTCGTCTCCTCCTGCTTCCTCAAGTACTCTATTTTCCATAGCTCACTATATAAATTATACAAATTATTCTGTGAAATACCAAAATTTTCTTGCTGCTATTGTTGCTTCAACTGACCCTCGCTCTTTTAAGGAAGCTATGCAAGATGTATCTGATGGTTAAGAGGAGAATGGTACTTGGAATTTGGAGGACTTGCCTCCCAGGAAACGCGCCTTGGGTGCTCAATGAGTTTATCGCACCAAATATTTATCTGATGGTTCCGTTGAGCAACTTAAATCTCGACTAGCTGTTTTGGTTAATCTTCATGAGGCCGGGGTTGACTATACTGAGACTTTTGCTCTTGTTGCCAAAATGATTGTTGTCCGGACTTTCCTTGCTATTGATGTTTCCAAAAATTTGGAGCTTCATCAGATGGACGTTCACAATGCCTTTCTTCATGGTGATCTAGATGAAGAAGTCTATATGAAACTTCCACCTGGTTTTCAGTGTTCTAATCCTAAATTAGTATGTCGTCTTCGTAAATCCTTATATGGTTTGAAACAAGCTACTCAGTGCTGGTTTGCTAAGCTTGTTTCTGCATTGAAGGGGTATGGTTTTCTACAGTCTTATTCAGACTATTCTCTCTTTACTTTCACTCAAGGTTTTGTGCAGGTTAATGATTTGGTGTAAGTTGATGATCTTATCATTTCTCGTAATGATTCCGCTGTGTTGACTGTTTTCAAATCTTATTCGAGTGATTGCTTCAAAATGAAGGATCTTGGCCCTCTTAAGTATTTTCTTGGCATTGAAGTTGCTCGAAGTGCTTTCGTCTCTTTTTGTGTCAACGGAAATATACTTTGGATATCCTCTCTGAAGTTGGGTAGTTAGGCACCAAGCCTTATGCCTTTCCTATTGAGCAGAATCATCGTTTAGCCCACGATGATAGCCCTCCTCTTGTTGATGCTGCAGCCGACCGGCGCCTTGTTGGCCGCCTTATACACTTGGTTGTTACTCGGCCTGATCTTTCCTATGCAGTTCATATTCTGTCTCAGTTCATGCAGGAGCCTCAGCAGGCTCATTGGGATGCATCTTTACGAGTTGTACGTTATCTTAAAGGCACTCCTGGCCAAGGTATTCTCTTACGGGCTGACAGTGATTTATCTCTTCAGGGTTGGTGTGACTCTGACTAGGCTGCTTGTCCCATTACTCGACGTTCTTTGTCTGGTTGGCTCGTTTTCTTAGGTCCTTCTCCTATCTCTTGGAAGACTAAAAAACAGCATACAATCTCTCGCTCTTCTGCCGAGGCTGAGTATCGTTCCATGGCTTCTATTACGTGTGAGCTCAAGTGGTTGAAAGGTCTTCTCTTAAGTTTGGGGGTTCAGCATCCCAAATCCATCCATTTGTTATGTGATAGTCAGTCTGCTCTTGATCTTGCCAAAAACGTTTATAGAATGGGATAAAAGGAGAAATTATGTGGACTATACGCTTATTATTTCTTAGCTCTTATTTAGTAGGTTAGTAGTTATACTTATGATGAAAATTTTGCAGCTAAAATGATAATAGTGTCATGTGCTTATGTCAATCTTGACATAATTGATGTATTTGCCTATAATGAATCCACCATATCACGTGATTAGAGACATTAATCGTGAATTTCATAAAAAAAATTGGCTATGGATTATTAAGATCTTTGCACAAGGGGATTTCTATTCAACTTTTCTATTATAAGGATTATAATTAATTGATTAAGATACAAATCAGCTGCTTGAAACTAGGCAATTTATTATAATTTGTAATTTTTTTTCCAATTATACTTAACCGTGACACACTCTTGGATTGTATAACATGGCGACACATCATCAAAGGGTAATTCAAAGAAAATTTTTCTAGGTTAATTGATTAGGACGTGACATTTGGCATTTTCACTATTGGCTTCACACATCGACATATTATACTTAGCTTTATATAGATATTGTTTTAAAATAAAGAGGAGAAAAGAGAAATATAGAGAATAGAACCTCAATCTTATTAGATGATAAGGGAGTATATATATGAATAGAATAGGTAGGGTTTTCTTGGAGAATATTCTAGAAAGATTACAAAGGTATAATGGGCATCCACATAATATTACATAACACTCCCCCTTGGATGTCCATTATCGAAGAGTGTGCCTCATTAAAACATTACTAAGAAAAACCCTATGGGACAAAAACTTATTGAAAGAAAAAGAGTACAACACCTTCGTAATACGCTTCGGGATGTTCCCTCATTAAAAACCTTGCCTCGAAAACCCAATGTGGGACAAAACCATGGTCAAGGGAAAAAGAGTACAGCGCGTATTTTCTCTCCCTGATGAATACATAACTCGAGATCATCCCGAGTAACGAATGCAATATGTTTAGTAATTTCTCACTTGTATCATAATATCAGTCCTTGACAGTTTATTTTCCCAAATTAGACTTGAATCTTCAAATCTTCAAGCGAACAAGTGAGATGTCTTCATTTCTCCATGCTTATGAAAATACACGAGTTTATCATCTTCTAAATTAATAATCCTGTTTGAAGTTGTCTTAATCATTAAATTTGTGCCTTCTTCTGGAGGTCATATATGGTAAGTATTGATGATCAGTAATTGATCATAATTTATGGCAACTCATGATATATCAGTATCAAAGTTCAATCTTGTATGATTAGCAATAGGAATAAGAATTAATCACATATATACATCACTCATGGTTCTTCTGGACCATAAGAAGATTATTCTTGCTTAATACGAGAGTTCTTCCATGCACACAATTGATAATACTCACATGCTCAAACTTCAGGTTGAGATGTTAATGATACAGTCATGTAGACTTTCAGGAGTTGGATAATAATATTAACATTGCAAATTTATAGGGCTAGATATTTAAATATGTCGTATATGAGTTCTTCATAAACTCTTCTTGCATGATTCATAACATGTGAACAAGTCAACATCCCACAAAGTTCTATCACATAAGCCCATTTGAGTATAAATATCTTCTTGCAAATTTACACAAACTTATAAATTTCGTCTCACTATACTTTAGACGAACATTTACACACACCATAATTCTTAAATAGAACCAGTGCATGCAATATGACATGTAACAATCATGATACGATATTAAACAAAAATATATAATGAGTAATGCATCTAATTAAAACTATACATACAATGAGTAATGGTTTTACCTACGACTCATACGTGCACATGAACGTAAGACACATAATGAACGACTCAAAATGTAAGACACTGTATAGTGTGGATTTAAAATCCATATTTCTTCACTGGACTTCTGGTCCATAACAATGCTTTAATCATGACCATTCATATTTTGTTGGACTTATGGTCCAGGATAAACATTTGATCGTCATCAATATGTCGACATCAAAAGTGGACATTTTATTTCAGATCCCTTATTTTCAAGTCCACTCCTCTTGCATATGCATAACATTCATCGGTTCCGTCATATACCGGTATCATAACATCTTAGAGAATACATTCAGCATGCTATTTTATCATGATATCTGAATACATCTCTGATTCGTATCATTATAACTATTCTCATATCATAGGCCATCTACTATAATTCCACTAGGGGAAAAAAACAGAAGGGTTGCGCAAGAAGGGCTGCGCCTTTTTGGAAAAGCGCAGCCCTACAAATAAGAAGGGCTGCGCTTTTTCAAAAAAGCGCAGCCCTTCAATTGGAAGGGATGCGCCTTTTAAAAAAGCGCAGCCCTTCACCTTGAGAAGGGCTGCGCTTTTTATAAAACTAGCGCAGCCCTTCCTGAAAAATTTTGAAATTTCGAAACCGCGGGCTTTGAAATTTTGAGCGAGGATTCAGATATATTATCCCTCATTCTCTCTCCTCTCTCACGTCCCTCATTATTCCTTTTCCTCCTTCTCTCACATCCCTCCTCCCTCTCCTCTTCTCTCTCTCTAATCCTCTCAAAAACTCCCAGAAAATGTTGCGACAAAAACGCTGAAATGATTTGCACGAATCATGCCGACGGAGTCCGATTGCCTATTGTGATACCTTTTCGGAAGCGGAATGAGCCAACGAGTAAAACTCATCGCTACGCCGTGACGTTTAGGCTTTTTAAGCCATCCGAGTTCGTTTAAGCCTTCAAATAGGCATTTTAAGTTTTTCCGAAATTTTTTTTTCCCTTAAATTATGTATTAGGGTTTTGTTTTATGTATTTAAACATTATTAGGTTAATGTTTGGAGGTAGTTCTTGTATTTTCAGATCTATAATGTGTTCTTGTATACTTCTCTTTGTTTATTTTGATTAATGTTCTTGTATACTTCTCTTTGTTTATTTTGATTAATGTTCTTGTATACTTCTCTTTGTTTATTTTGATTAATGTTCTTGTATACTTCTCTTTGTTTTGATTAATGTTCTTGTATACTTCTCTTTGTTTTGATTAATGTTCTTGTATTTTCATCTTTGTTTTGATTAATGTTCCTTTTTTTCATTTTCGTTTCATTCTTTTTTTTTGTTTTGGGTTTAGTATTTTCATTTTCGTTTCGTTTCTCTTCTGTTCTGTTTAATTTCAGAAAATGTGAGATTATTAGGTTCTGTTTCGTTTCCTAACTAGCGCAGCCCTTCTAAGCTAGAAGGGCTGCGCTTTTTCCTAACTAGCGCAGCCCTTCTAGCTTAAGGGCTGCACTTTTCTAGCGCAGCCCTACTTAAAAAGTGAAGGGCTGCTACTGAAAGGGCTGCTGTCA
This sequence comes from Beta vulgaris subsp. vulgaris, assembly GCF_026745355.1. Taxonomy (NCBI): domain Eukaryota; kingdom Viridiplantae; phylum Streptophyta; class Magnoliopsida; order Caryophyllales; family Amaranthaceae; genus Beta; species Beta vulgaris. The sequence continues at coordinate 39,272,760 of NC_079204.1, read as the reverse complement.
AAAAGCGCAGCCCTACAAGCCTTTTTCAGCGCAGCCCTTCTTCATTTTTTCACTAGTGTTCAGATATCTATACCATTGCTAGGGTATTTTATATGCTATGGTATCATTACACTTGTGAAACTGTCAACTCCACTATCTTGCCATATAACACATTTTTATTTAGAACGGATCATACAAAATACACTTCGGGTGTAGTATTTCAAATACTATTGGCAAGATTTTATCTCAGCTTATACACATAATATCACTATGACCAAAATGTACCCTTAACGCTATGCAACGTGAGTTATAACTAGATACAAATCAAATCATAGATGTGCAACTATCTTGATAATATATAAACAAAGTTAGCATATAAGTTTTCAAATTACCATTATAGGATCAACTTATAATTTTAAATTTTACAATTTTGCCAACTTACCCAACTTTCTCCCCCTAAGTTGGTAAAAATAAATCAAATACAGGGGCATAAAAATTCTTAACAAACTTAGTATATAAATATTCAATAACATTCATTACATTGGGAGGATCATATCCTATAAAATCCATCTCTTCTGGAGAATATTATTCATAGGGAGGAACATATTGTGCAGTTGTTCATAATTTCTTTCTTTTCTTCTTGTGATGACTACTAATTGTCCCAATCAAGAGATTATTATATAAACATAAATCACTTGTATGTAATTCCAATAGATAATGATCTTCTGGACCATCAAAGAATTTAATAACTAGACAATAGTTACTCAAAATTTTCACATACAAGTAGCTTTGGTGAGCTTCCAGTCACTGAATACTGAACGACTATTCAGGTGAACTTCTGGCCACCTATTACAGATGCAGTTATGCCCATATAAATTTATTAAAAATAATATACAATCTCTTGAAATTTCATTCAAAATAATAAACTATTAAAAATCACAATCCAAATATAGCTCAATCTCAATTTTATGTCTTGTCATAGAATTCAATTTATATACTATATATATAACATGAGAGAGCATCAACACATTATTCGTTTTCATATCATATGAAACTTCAGGTTTTCATGACGAGTAACTACAAAACCCGGATGGTCGAATTTAATTATCACATCCAATCAACTTTTTCTTTAAAATTTAATGGTCGGGTTTCCAACAATGGTGATCACTTTATAAGACATACTTTATACATGGTCAGGGGTATGATGTGATATAAAAACACAAACATGTGTTTCTTTACATAATTGGCAAGACAATCAACTAATATTCATACTCTGCTACATTATCTATTATAATCTTGATACATTCTAATCTTGTTGGACATTTTATATCCTTTGAAACACTTTATGTAATCATATCACAGATGAAATTTACTGGACATAATCTCTTCCGGAGATCACTTTCTCGAATGTGTCATACTCAATTATTGCTCCTTTCCTCTTAACTTATTGATTTATTAGCAATTTCTTGTTGTCCGGCCATCGAATTTGATTGGAGCCTTTTGATTAGTACATATTTAATGACACATATCCTTCTTCAAGATGCTATCATTTAAAATATTTAATTATCATGTGGCCATATCTTTTTGATAAATCATTGATAATTAAGCTAATGTATGTATTAAACTGACCATTAATACATTTCCTTATTCATGTGCAAGGATTACATAAAACAATGGAATAAATAATATCTCCCCCTAATCCTTGCATATGGGAGGTATGAAAATAGTCCAACAACCTTTTGAAAACCCTTGCACCTTAATATCTTTTGTTAAAATCATGTATCAAGCAATTTCTGTTGCATTCATTTCAAAATTGGAATATCTTATAAGTATGGGCATAATAGATATATTTCTCAAGTAAGTTGCTCAAAAAGTCATATTCAATTTCTTAAACTCATGAACACTATTTCTTGCTCATATAGATAATGTGCAATCATGTTTGCAATTCTTACGGACTTTTCCATGAATTATATATAATCAAAAAACATCATGCAAACACGGTAATCATTCTTTCAAGTATTCAAATTCGCACCCAGAGTTTGATATCAACAATATCCACCAAAAATACAGTATATCAACTACCACATTTTTTCACGTGGCATTATGCATTTATTAGGAACACTTTAGTATTATAAATGGTGGATAAGCGAGTCAGTATACGTTACCAACTATTAGAAAAATATAGATCATATTCGTGTCTTTGTATTATACCTAAGGGTTTATGACCCTTCATAAATTTAACGAAATTCATGTCCATATGTACGAGGAATTCATATTCAATTCACATTTAATCAATATATTCATACTAAAATCATGACAATGTGTCTCAGAATATAATCAACTTATAAGAAATCTAATAATATAACCATAGTAGTAAATTAATATATTTTAGGTATATGAACAACATCTTTGGAACTTCTAATCCAAAACGGAAAAAGTATCAAAATATAGAGCATTAGCTTGCAAGTTACCGGGAAGACATTATCTTTTTCTATGAAAAAGGTAAGTACTTCGCATAATATTTATTATTGAGTTTACAAACTATAGTTCATCAATCAACTCCATTTTTATGTAATTGTAAAGGATTTATCCAACTTCTTTCTTATGTTCACGTGATTAATGGAAGTATGAAATCATATCAGATATCAAATTGAAGTTATAAAAAGATATTAACATGCAACGTTCTAACTAGTTCCACGCTATCTGCCTTGTTACACATTTAGTTTTGACTTTCCTTGGCAATGATTCTAGTGTACCAATATACAAAACACATGCCATCTATAATATTGAGTATATAATATATAAAAATACCATGAAGAACAAACTACTCATTACTTAAACTCTTATCATTAAACTGACATATTAGTACCTGAGTAACAAATCAACAAACAAATAATATTCCATATTATAATAAACAATATATATGAGAAACCATTAAAAGCCAAGAACCAATTGAACCACATCCAATCAGTACATGACCCATTAGATCTAACTTGTTAATGCACATCATCACACTTAAATGTCAATACAAGTTGACAATACCCAAATCGTAGTGCAAAACTAATACAATTATTCTTGCACAAATAATTACTAAGTTATATGGATCCTCAAGTTTTAAAAAAATAGCATTAACTTAACGGTTGTGATCCATAATCCATCAATTTTAACAATTTAAAGTTGATTTATAAAGTTGTACAACGATCATAAATACCATAATGATAAAATGGTCACTAGAGTTGAATATGAGAGTCATTAGGGTTTAGTGTCACCTTGTCAAAATTTTATTACCGCAAAATATACTTTATCAAAGCATTAAAATTCATGGCATGTCAAATCCACCAAATTAATCAAACAAATCTTATGTCAGGCGTTTGCAATCCCACATAAAATATAGTAGATGGATTGCCCCTAACTCTCAAACTTAATTAAATACTCAAGCAAAGCCAAACAACATATATTATAAAGAGCCATAACTGTGATTTTCATGTGCAATATTAATACTCAATACTACTGTAGGCCAGTATATAATACCATCAAATAATCACATATAATCCAATTTTTCAAAAGAAGCTCAATTGGTTAATTAGGCAACGAAGAGTTGCTCAGATACAAAGAGCATTTCACAAAGTAAAGGTAACAATACTATATCTTTTCGGCTTTTCCTAATACATATGATTCGTTCTTCAATCCAATCATCAAATATATTATTAACTGAGAAAAGATTCAAAACAAATGAATTTAGCGTTGTATTAGATTGCGTACCTTTGAAGACTGGGTATAATTACGGAGTAATAGTGAACGGTCACCTAATATATAGCGAAGAACCGTTCTTTAATTTGATTGTTGAATCTAATTTCAATCGTAGTATAGATCATAGAGTAATCATGATTAACATTGTTGTAAATTCGCTCAATTAGCGAGAGCTGGTGCTGATAACGTGTTGTAAAATGAAGAGGAGAAAAGAGAAATATAGAGATAGAACCTCAATCTTATTAGATGATAAGGGAGTATATATATATATATATATATTATATATATATATATTATATATATATATATATATATATATATATATATATATATATATATATATATATATATATATATATATATATATATATATATATATATATATATATATATATATATATATATATATAATAGGTAGGGTTTTCTTGGAGAATATTCTAGAAAGATTACAAAGGTATAATGGGCATCCACATAATACTAGTATTACATAACAGATATATAGATTTAGATTATATAAGCAGGTACGTGAAAGAACATAAAACAAATCGATATCGATATATTTGAGCTCATCTCCTCTTCTATATATTGTTATAGACTTATAGATAGACATTCTAAATAGACAAAATCTTGACTTATCATCTTCACACCTGCCCGCCTGCCTATACTCTCTCCATATATTCCCACTTCCTCGTACTCTCTTACTTTCACTTTCTTTTTCTCCTTCAACCTTCTTAATCTTTGAATCCTTCAACCGTCATGGACCCGTTGTTCTTCAATTACCCTCAACCCTCATTGTTGCCCTTGCCAGTTTCTCGACGAGATTATCAGAAAGTTAATGATGTGCGTCATGTTGTTGACGTTAAGAAACTAAAGAAGGTGAAGATGTGCGACGACAAGTGTTCGATATGCTTGGTAGATTTTGATCCGAAACGAGTCGTTGTGTTGCTTCCTTGTAAGCACTGTTTTCACAAACCATGTATCTCCGAGTGGTTCAAGACACATACCAACTGTCCATTGTGTCGAGCCGATCTACCTACTGCGACTCCGAAAAACATTTTTTCTTCTTTTTATTAAGGTTTCGTTAAGGTTGAAGGCGGTAATCGTTCTGCTGTGATTCAAAAAAAACTCAGTCTTTTTTTTTTTTTTGCTGGTGAACTCAGTCTGAAGGCAAATATTTGTACTTTATATATATATATATATATATATATATATATTATATATATATATATATATATATATTATATATATATAATATATATATATATATATATATATATATATATATATATATAGGGTTGGGATCCAGTGAGAATACCCCCTTATGTGACAACACATACTTATATGAGAACACTATAAAATTTAGAACACAAACATATTTTTTTTAGAACATGATAGTATAATCAATACATATACATATATACAAGTTCTGAAATATCAAACTTATGTTCTAAATTTATTTAAACATGTTCTGAATTATTTCAATGATGTTATGAAATATTGCAAGTTTGTTCTAAATTTATTAAAACATGTTATTTATTATTTCAAACATGTTATTCAAATTTCGAACAAGACCTCTTGAATTATGGAAAGAATAATGTGAAATCTGCCAAAACTCGAACTAAAACTTTGAAAAATTACTCCATGAATGACGCCACAGAAGAGAGAGAAAGCTGTGTAAAACTATGAAAGTTTGTGGGAAGAAGGAAGGGGAGTAAGGGTAAACTCAAATTACAAAAATGACATTACTCATAAGTGTATTTAGAATCATTAGATTAGATTAGATCTAAAGGTCCAGATTTATTCTCACATAAAAAAGTGTTCTCACATAGAGGAGGTGTTCTCACAAGAGCCATCCTCTCTCTCTCTCTATATATATATATATATATATATATATATATATATATATATATATATATATATATATATTAGAGAAAAGGTTCAAAAGGATAAAATGATATTTTATTGTTAATTCCACGAGAAACATAATAGAGTTATTATATATAAAAAGTAATCAACCAAAAAGAACAAGTGTCTTCATCCTTTTTAGCAAATTTGATTTTAGATTATGGTTTTCCTATCATATTTTTATATATATTTAAAGTATCTAACACATATGTGATTTTAGAAAAAAAAAGTTAGTAATTTTAAGCCTTAACTAAATGATGTACCAAATTGACATATAAATCTTGTAAAGAAGTGTAGCATATCATATATGCCTTTAGTTCATAGGGTGTTCTATTTTAATTTTGAGAGGAAAAACTTGCCAATTTTGCTGATCAATATATAATGAAAAAAAATTTCATGTGAGATAATGTTAGCTTCAAGATAACCTATGCATGGCCGTCTTGAACATTTTAGAGGCCTTGCTCTAATCTTAAAAATTGTGCCCCTTATATTTAGAAAAGTGAAATTTTCATAATAAAAAAATATGTATTAAAAATATTATCAAAATATGATTATATTCTTACAAATTGAATCCACGAAAACTTAAACTACTTTATTAAAATGGTAAATAAAATCTCAATACAGCTTAAAGCTATTATTAACCTCCTACATAAAACGAGGTATTCTTCTAACGCTTTTTGAAGCAAATCCATCAACCAAATCTTCATATTGTATGGTCTCCAAAAGATCATTCTCAATTGCTATCAAAGCTAATCCATTAAGCCTTTCTTGTACCATGGTGGACCGCAAGTAAGACTTCAACAACTTTAATTTTGAAAAGCTTCTTTCTGCAGAAGCAACTGTAACAGGAATAGTCAATAAAATTCTATACGCAACACTTACATTAGGAAAACAATCTATGCCCTTCAAAAAATTTAATATATCGATAAGTCCCATTTTTTCTTTGGGAAATATTCCTCTTGGAAAATCTAACTCCACATATAATTCTCTCCCATTGATATCAGATTGATCATTATGTTTTAATGCCTCTTCAAAATTATTACAACAAGACAACAAAGTTAGATTATTCAATGATTGTAACTTGCGCAAGTCAAATAAGAATCCAAAAATACTCTCATACTCCTGATATTGCTCAAATCACTTCTCAAGGGAAACAATGGCTTGATCAACAAGGTAAAGAAAGTAGGTAACTCTAAAAAACTCTCCCTAGATAGCTCAACTGATGGGGTATCTGAATTCTCATCAAAATTTCTCTTTCTTCTAATTATACGTTTTTGAGGAAATATTGGCTCAATATTCATTTAAATAGCAATTCCCTTAGCATTATCCAATGCATTATAAAAGCCAGTTTCTCTATATCCTTCAAAAAATGATATTAGCCCCTTTATTTTTTCCATAGCAACATCAATAAGCATATCTTTTGATTGTAAGAGCTTGCTAACCATATTAATTGCAGATAATACTCAAACCAAATGATTATTGCCATTAAGAACTCAAAATCTCCAAGCTCATTTGTCGCTAAGGATTTAGCTTCACTTTTTATCTTAGAATCAAGATCATTTTCTTATACTTCAAGTAAAGCTTCTCTAAAATCTGACATTTGAGATCTTATAGCTTTAACACTATCTACACGACTCTCCCAACGAGTGGATGACAATGACTTTGGAGTCGTCCTTCTATATTATCTTTCAAAATTTGCCACCTTTTAGTAGAATTTGCAAAAATTGTATAAATTCGTCGAATAATTCCAAAAAAAATCTTTAGCTTTACCACATGAGTTAGCCATATCACACAATGCTAAATTAAGAGTATGACAACCACAAGGAGTATAAAATGCTCTTGGATTAATGTCTAAAAACTTCTTTTGAACACCTTGATGTTTTCATTTCATATTTGATCCATTATCATATCCTTGTCCTCGTGCATTCAATATGTTAAGATCAAGATTTTTCAGCTCGCTTTGTAAAACATTAAAAAGTCCTTGGCCAGTTGTATCATTCACATTTAAAAATCGTAAAAAAGATTCCTCAATGCTAACAGAATTTGAAGAATATTAACATATCTTATTATCAAAGACATTTGCTCTTGGTGGCTTACATCGGGTGTACAATCGAGTATCACAGAGAAATATTTTGCCTGTTTGATTTTTTTAATGATTTCAGTTTTTATTGCACAAGCAAGCAAAAGTATTAACTCCTTTTGGATGTTATGGCAAAGATAATGCGAGTGAACATCGTCATTTATAACACGTCTTACATGTTCTTGAACAACAGGGTCAAACTCTCTAACATTTCAATTAAACCCAAAAAGTTACCATTGCTATTTTGGTACAATTTCTCTTTAGAACCCCGAAAGGCCAACCTATGTTTAGCAAGGAATTTCACTATTGAAATGATTCTTTTCAAAACATTCTTCCAGTGCTCTTTCTCTTTTCCAATTAGATTTTGAGGTGTTTTATCTATAGTTTCATTCTTATTTAGCCTCAAACGTAACTCATACCAAATAGCCATATTATTAACATGTTTCGTGCCTGTCTCGTGCTCTCTAAGTCTTTCACCAATATGTGCCCAATCACTAAAACTCTTGTTCATCAATTGACCTCTACCAATCCCTCTTTTGAAAACCTTACAAGAAAAACAAAACACTTTATCAAGCTCTTTTGAATAGACAAGCCAGTCTCTATCGCACTTCTCCCCATTAGATAAAACTCTAGTATATAAATTAGCAGTAAATCGTCTAGAAAATTTATCTTTAGGACCCTTCACAATAGAAAGATCTCTTTTAGGACCTTTCATTACTAATACATCAATCATTTTAGAATCAAGGGCATCCCAGTTTCTTGGATAAATATATCAAACAAAGGTTCAAATGGGGTTTCTTGCTTTTCATTATCATTACTATTATCCTCCACATCATCATCATAGTCATTTTTAGAAACAAAATTTTGATTATCCAAATTATCATTTTCAATAGGCACATCACCTCTATTTTCCGAGTCCACATTTTGATTTTTCATATCAGCATTCTCGTTAGTCACCTCATTTTCAAGAACTTCATCATTTGCCTTCTCAATATTTTGATTATCAACATGAATATGAGGCTCTTTTATAATAAATTTATCAAGAGCTCCTCTTTGGGATTGAGTTAACTCCTCAAGCCTTTTTTTTTCTTACGTTTTTCAAACCCACATTCATACTTCTAGTTTTAGGAGGCATAGGATAAAAACAACTAAGGTGTAAATCACACAATCAACAATTTACCATGTAAGTAAAAGTAAAAAAAAATGGAGCGAAACAACCTGACAATTAAGCAATAATACTCCAATTTGTGATGAATATTCCCCAATTAATCAATTGATAACCAATGATTTCAACCTAAAAAATCAAAGAAAAAAATCTCATTAAAATATACACAATACATTAATCCTTAAAATTATAAAAACAATTATGATCTCATTGTGAAGCAGGTCTGCAGTTAAAGAAAGAATGCTTTCGGATCCTAAGATTAGCAGAAATACAAAGGACTCTAGCTTTGGGAACGAGAGGTCCCAAGTTCAATTCTTAAAATGCCCCAAATTGCTAAAACTATTAGTAACCTTTTTCTAGAACCAATACAAAATTGAGTCCTTCTCATCCAAAATTTCACAATCATGATTCACGCCACAAACAGGATACATCATAAAATTTAATTTCAAACACAAACAAGACCACATCTTATTTGAGCTTTTATGTTTTTTATGGAATATTTGCTAGTCAAGAAATGAGAAAGTGAAGTTACAGCACACAAACCAAAATAAATACTGCAAATCAGAATTAGCCCATACTTTGCAACTTGTTCCAAACAATCAAAAGATGACGAACAAAACTCGAACGAAACGAAAATCAAACTCATCATCTGCAAGACTACAAAAATTACACGAAAATGGAACTCACTATTTACAACAATTCGAAAAAAAAGATAATAAAAACAGGAAATAAACAGAAACAATTAGATAAAAAAAAATTGTGCAAAAAACCGAAAATGGAACTTGAATTACACGAACTAAACAGCAACAAGCCAAGACTTACAACAAAACAATCACAAAAAGCAGAAAAGCCTACCAACGAAAGCAAAGGAAAAAAAATAAAAATTGGCAAAAATTTGCTGCAATGCGATATATCATATAACTCATTAGTGTATGATGAACTAACAAAAATGCATCATTGTCCCTACTCCCCAATGTTCCTGTTGTGTAACATTGCGCCATTAAAATCCATCACAAGTTGCATCATCAATTCATGAAGCAATTCAAGCAAATGTCAATTAGTTTATTGTAAGAAAATTCCAATCCTTTCAAACCAAAAATTAAACAGAAAAAATTAAAAATTGATAAACACAATTGATGAATTGAATAACTAGTGAATAATAATGTATTGGTGAATGATAATTAGCAATTCACCTGTGCTTCCCCTTCCATCACAACCTGCTGCAGCCTGTCAGAATCAACACCCACAGGCCCGTAGACCGAACACCGAGAATCTTCACGCCACAACGTTCACAACTTCTTTTGTCTCAAAATCTTCACAACTTCTCAGAATTTTCATAACGCCGAGAATTTCCAAATTTCTAAATTTAAAGAAATCAAAAAATAACAAAAAATTGAAGATATGAATTTCAATTTCTTTTGTCTCAGAATCGATTGATAATTGATGAAAAAATATACATGAGTTCCAAATATATAAAGAGTGAAAAAAATGAGCCGTTAATTGAAGATTGAATGGAGAAATCATAAATGATATTTTCATATTTTTTGCAACGTTAATAAAGAATGATTGAGAGAATTTGGGGAAGTTGTTAACAGAAATTGAGAAATTTAGAAGATTTTCAAAAGATAACAAATTTCTCAAAATTGTAAAGATTTTTAGGGGAAGTTAGAGAACGTGGTTTGCGGTTTGCACGCCGAAATGAAGAATGAAGACAGAGAATTAAACCCAATTTTTTTTAAGCTGGGCTACAGTATCCGTGAATTGGGCCCTCAAAATTTGGGGGCCTTGTGCTGACGGTCTGGTTGCACAGGTTAGTGGCCGGCTCTGAACCTATGCACCAATTTTTCCGTAAAACTTATTATATATGAATTATGTTTCTTAAAGATCATGATAAAGCAAACAAATCAAACTTTAATTATTACATGTTACGACTTGAATAATCTTTTCAATAATAATAAGTAAAACAATATAATAAACACTGATAATAACAATAATATACTAGTAATAATAATGCGTGAGATTAAGGTTATTGCAGATTCTTTAGTTGTTATTCAGTGTCCTGTCTCTAATCAGGACTTGGTTCAGCATACTTTGTTTGGTTTGGATCGTGATTCGGACTATTATCATATTGTTACTACTTTACGCATTACTCGTTTCCTCTTAGTTTCGATGATTTGTGACCTAAGCTTCTACTTCATGAACAACGTATAAAAAGTTCGAAGGATGGTTTAGATTCATCTTCTCATCATGCTTTAGTTGCTGTTTTGGTCTCCTAGTTCTGGTTCCTCTACTAAGAATACTTTAGGCAGCCGCAATAGAGGGAGCATAATTTATTATCAGTTAATAAGTTGTGTCAAGAAAATGATTGTGTTGTGAGTTTTGATAAAAAAAAACTTGTTTCTTTTAAGGACCAGACAACGGGGGCGGTTCTGCTTCGGGGATCCAGTAAGCAAGGTATCTATCCTATTCAACCCATTGTTGTCCCCCCTGAGTCGCTAGTTCCTGTTTTTCTAGCCACTAAGGAATCGGGTATAGTTTGGCATGCTCGTCTTGGTCATACCTACCTCCTCTAGGATATTATGATCTTTATGTTCAAATAATTATATCACATGTACTTCTAAGTTTCATGATGATTATGTTGGTTGTAAGTTAGGAAAGATACATCATTTATCTTTTGATTCAGTTGAACATGTTTCTCCATATCCCTTATATAAATTACGCAGTGATCTTTGGATATCTCCTGTTTTGTCAAATCAATTATATCGTTACTATGTTGTATTTGATGATGATTTCTCCCGATATTCATGGATTTATCTTTTACGTTGGAAATCCAAGCTCATTCTAAATTTCTTGTGTTTCAAAGATGGTTGAAAATCTATTTAATTGCAAAATAAAGATTTTCCAAAGTGATGGGGGTAGGGAATATGATAATTGTCCTCTTCTACAGCATTTTCGTGACCATGGAATAATTTTTCAAAAATCTTGTCCTCATACTCAAGCTCAGAACAGTATTGCTGAACGCAAACATCGTCACATTATTGAAATGGCTCGCATATTGATAATTCATTCTGATTTTCCTACTGAATTTTGGGTTGATGCACCATATACTGCCACCTACATCGTTAAAAGATTACCCAGTTTGATTTTAGGGGGTGTTGCTCCCTTTGAAAAATTGTTTCATCGTCCCCCTTCCTATCATTTTTTGAAAACGTTTGGTTGTGAATGCTTTCCTTTATTTCTAGATGCTAAAGTCTACAAACTACAACCTAAATCTAAAACATGTGTTTTCATTGGATATGCATTGGATTATAAAGGTTATCGTTGTTTCGATCCTACTACCAACAAGGTTTATATCAGTGGTCATATTCTTTTTCATGAACATAAGTTTCCGTATCGTGCTCTTGTTAGTCCTGTGTCTAGCATGCCCTACAATTCGCCCATGGCCCTGACCTTTGACTAGAGCCACACAAGTGTTGCTCCTATGTCGCCCCCCTATGTCTCGGCCCATGTCTCGTCGGTACCCTTAGCTCAGGTACCCACTTCTCACAGCTTTGCTGCTGACTCGGCCCTTGTCCAGCTAGTCCCCTCATCAGCCCACATGTCTGCCTTGCCCGCTGAGCCTTCAGCGCCAGCTGGGCCTCTCTCTCCTCCCCCTGCGTCATCTCATGCCTGGCCCAATGGCAATCCAGCGTCAGCTGGGTCCAACGAGCTGTTTTGTGCGGGCTCTACCTCGTGCGTTGGGATTCCCTTGTCTGCTGGCCCATCCCTTCACTTTTTGAGTCTACGCCCAGCCCAGCTAGCAGCACTGACCCGCGTCTTATTGGGCCTCCCTCCCCGGTTGAGGGTGTTGTCCCTTATTCGCAGCCTTCAGTGCTGCTCCCACGTCTATAATTGTTCCGTCTCCTACTTCCCATGTTTCTCAGTCTTCCCCTGTTGCTCTTAATGATCATCCCATGGTTAACAGGTTAAAAGTTGGCGTGTCCAAGCCTAAAGTCTTAATGAACTTAAATGCCACTGTTGTTGAGTCTGAACCTACTAAGTTTAAACAAGCTTCTAAAGACTCTCGTTAGCGTCAGGCTATGCTTGATGAATATAAGGCTTTAATTAATAATGACACATGGGAGTTGGTACCTCGCAACTATGATAAGAATTTACTTGGCTGTAAGTGGGTTTATCGGATTAAGTACAATTCTGATGGTTATGTGAAGTGGTTCAAAGCCAGACATGTCGTTTTTGGAAATCACTAGCATGCATGTATTGATTACTTTGAAACATTTAGTCCTGTTGTTAAGCCCACTATTGTTCGCTTAGTTCTTACTATTGTTGTTTCTCTTAAATGGACAATTCGTCAATTAGATGTAAAAAATGCTTTTTCATGGGTTTCTTCATGAAGAGGTTTATATACATCAACCTCCGGGTTTTATTCATCCATCTGAACCTTCTCATATTTGTCGTCTCCATAAGTCCATTTATGGTTTGAAACAAGCTCCTCGAGCTTGGTTCTCTCGTTTCAGCAATTTCCTATTATCTACTGGTTTCAAGTGCAGCAGTTGTAACACTTCCATGTTCACCCTCAAGTTCTGTGGTCATCTTATCATTCTTCTATTATATGTTGATGACATTGTTCTTACTGTTAGTAGTCCTTCCCTTGTTACAAAATTCATTTATGTTCTTTCTTCTCAGTTTATGCATGCTCCTCGTACTACTTACCTTTATGCTGTTAAAAGAATTTTTAGATATCTGCAGGGCACTTTGGATTTTGGTCTTTTCTTATATAACAGTTGTTCTCTACTATTGTTATTGCCTACTCTGATGTAGATTGCGCGGGTTGTCCTGACACTCGTCGTTTTACTACTGGCTATGCTGTTTTTCTTGGGAAGAATCTTATGTCCTGGCGCTCGAAAGCAATCTACTATGTCTAAATCCTCCACTGAAGCTGAATACAAGGCGGTTGCCTACACGGCTGCTGAGACTATTTGGCTCAAACAATTTCTTGCTGACATTAGTCATTTCCTTCGTCGTCCTGTGATAGTGTATTGTGCTAATGTCTCTACTACTTATCTCACTGCTAATCCAATTTAATCATGATCGTAGCAAACAAATTGATATGGGTTATCATTTTGTTCGCGAAATGGTTGACAACAGAGGTCTTATTGTTCGACATGTTAATACTCAGTCTCGGATGATATTTTTACTAAGGGTCTTTCTACTGACTTGTTTACTAAGCATCGTTCCAATCTATCCGTTCTTTCACCCCGTAAAGATTGAGGGGTGTATTAGAGTAATATTGTATGTAAAAGGATAGTAGGGACTTTTACTAGTATTAGGCATGTATTGTAACACTATATATATTAAATGTCAAGGTTAACCTTGTAATATCCCAAGATTTTAAACATGTTTAAATAAATAATTAAGAAAGTTAAATCGTTCACTTAATAATTGTTTTAGTTAAGTAAGTCTAATTATGAATTATTTTTGAGCTTTTAAATAAACTAACTAATTCTATAAAATATGGTAATTGAAGAGTAAGATTACTAATAACACCTAAGTTAGTCACTTTTATTACAACAAAGGAAATAACCAAGTTTAAGCAAAATAATAAAAAAATAAAAATAAAAAGAAACTCCCCCCCCCCCAAAACCCACGGTCAACACCCACCACCCACCTCTTTCCCCCCCTACACTAATTTCACTTAATTGAACCACTATTAATCACCTACCATCTCCCCCTATCTCCTACTTGTCCCCTCTCCTAGCTTCCTATCAACAAAACCACCAATCATCATCCTTCCACCTTCAACCTTTGTCTCCAAAAATCTGTCCATAAATACACAGAAGAAATGAGTTTCAATTACAAACTTAAAAACACAAAGAAATCACACAGAATTTCTTCTCCTCTCATTCCTCCTCTTCTCACGGCACCACAACACCACCGCCACTGTGCGCACTACCTTAGGCGCACCACCGCCTTCTGAACGACGAACGCCCGTCCCTCGCCGGCGACCCACACCGCAGGCTGCAGCCCGTCGCTGCTCCTTTTCTCTCTCTCTCACTCTCGCTCGCACGCTCCTCTGTTTCGCGTGCTGTTGCTGCTCCTGTCGTTCCGCCGCCGCCGGAGCTCCGGAGATCTACGGCCTTCGCTGGTCTGTTTCCACCGCCGACATTCCGTTCCGTCGCCTGCGCTTCTCACCGGAGTTCGCCCAGCCCGTGTTTTTCGTCCCTGCTCAAGAGAGCAGAGGTATACTACCTCTTTTATTTTAATTTTCCTCTTAAAACTGATTTTCAAGTACTATAATGATAGTTCACTTGTACCCTTGTTAATTAGTGTAATTGGGCCTAAAAACTGATTTGCTTTAGTAAACCAACTCAATGCATGTGTTGCATGTTCTTTAGTTGGGCTCAAATCTGACTTTTAATTGTATTAGCTAAGCTATTTAGTATTAGATGGACAAATTGCGTTAAACTAAAGCTGATCTAGTATTCTATTAAGTTATATTGATTTAATTTACTAAGTTAAGTATAATGTTGGGTTTATAATCTGATTTACCTAGTTAAGTAATTCAAGTTAATCTTGTTGCTTTAATATTTTGAGCTTTAGTGGACTGATTTAGTTAGTTTCATTAAACCACCTAACTTATTTACTAAAATCTATTATTGGGTTATAATTCATGATTTCTAAACTAGTTGAGTTGTTTAAAACTAATTAAAAATAATTCAATAAGCTTGTTGTTATAATTGAGTTTAAGTTATGAATACTTCACTAATCCTTAAGTTCACTTATAATAATTAGTTACTTGACTTGGTAGTTTTTAAATGACTAAATAATATTAAAATAATGTTAATGGATCTATTATAACTTTAAACTTAATTAATTAATTAATGGACGACTAAGTAGTTGTTAACTATGAACTAGAATAATGTTATGTTTTCGAAAGGTTATATAATATGTAGTAATATAACCTTAATGTTTCGATAATTCTAAAAATATAGCTAAATGAGTTATTTCATTAATTAGTTGTTAAAAAGTCACCTTAATTAAAAAGTTATTAACAATTAAGAAATAATGACGTTTAAGGAGACCCTTACGACGTTATAATAACCGTTATGACTGTAATAAGCGCTAACTAATATTTAGACTTAAAAACTAAATAACGAAACGTTCATTAATAAAATTATTCTTGAATAGATTAAGGAAGATAAAGGATATTACAAGCCTCCCCCGGCTATCAAGGTTATTAAGCAGCAATTCAGGTAACGTCTACTGCTAACACCCGCATTCCCCTTCAAAGTATGTTTTATTATCATGATTAATATTATGTTTTATATATGGATTGCGGGAAACGAAATGTTTTATGATGGTTATTATGATATGATGCTATGAAATGATGATGATGACGTTATGATGAAATGAAAGAATATAATTATTCACGATGATAAAGTTACTTAAAACCAATGAAACATGATAAATTCAAGTGAAAGACGGTTCTTGGCAGTATGATACGGGCACCGCAAGTGTCACCTATGTTGTGACCGCCTGACTGTTTTCTACGGGCACCGCAAGTGTCACCTATGTTGTGACCGCCTGACTGTTTTATGATACGGGCACCGCAAGTGTCACCTATGTGGTGACCGCCTGACTATTTAAATGATACGGGCATCGCAAGTGTCACCTATGATGTGACCGCCTGACTGTTATGTAATGGGAGACGTCCCCTATGTTATGATGTACTAGCCAAGTTACCGAAGTAAAAGATATATGATGATGAACATGATAAAGCAGATAACGTAACCTACTATGATATGTTTGTGAAATGTTTTACTTATTCTCTCCTTCCTGTTTTTAACTAAAATGATGTGAAATGAATTTACGATGTTAGAGTAGTATGTTACTGAGCCTCGGCTCACGACGTTTTGTTTTATGTTTTAGGTACCGATGGTGATAACGGGATGGCGTAGCAGTGAGGATTTACTTAATATCTAGATTATATAGACTCTCTTGGTTTTTATTTAAGTTTATGTCAAACTTTGATTAGTAACTAAGTTTCTATTAATCAAGACTAATGTTGGATCTACACTATGTTTCATGTTATAAAATGTTTAAGTTTATGATTTTATGTTGCCTTGTATTTTCCTTATGGAAAGTACGAAGGTAACGCGCCGACTATCTAGGTTCCGCTGCTAATAATCGATTAATTAACTTAACCACGATGATTAGAGGTCAGGGCGTTACAAACCTAATCAAGGTTAACACAATTATTCTACACTATTGTACAAATATTATTATCTGTTACCTCAGAAACTCCAAAACCATTTCTCTTCATCTTCCCTATAAATTTGTATCAGCTTCAACTTCGCAATTTGCTCTTGATAGAGAATAATTTCATACAACATATCAATATTTATGCAGTTCTCATCGTTCATACTCAATGCAGCTAAAGGTTCGAATCCATATTTAGTAGAGCTAAAAGACTTTGGCCCTGTTTGGTGATTAGAGTTTATGGTTTAGAGTTTGTGGTTAGACGATTACTTTTTTGCTCAGAGGATTTGATTGCTGATTTAAATAATTGTTTCGTAAAGGTGTTTGGTAACACTTAGCTGATTGTCTAGAGTTTTTTACTTTTTAGAGCATGTAAAATGACATTTACGGACATATGTTTCGTTTTTAAAACAAAATTTAGTTTTAATTATATGGACAAAATAGTCATTTGTTTTTTCTCTCTCCAAAACTCTCATGAAAAAGCTCCTCTATCCCACTTTTCCAAAAGAGAGTTTTGATCAGAGTTTTTGGTACAAAACTCTCTTTAATCCCCTCTCTCACCAAACAACCAAATTAGAGTTTTTACAGGTCAAAACTCTAAACTCTCCCAAAAACTCTAAACTCTCTCTAAAACTCTCTCCCCCAAACAACCCCTTCATCTGCAATAAGATGTTGAACTCGCACCTTTTCTATGAACTATAGAATCTAAATAGTGACTAACAGGTAATAGAAATCGTGTGGAAATTAACAGACGTGGCAATAAATGTATCAAATATCAATGTACACAACAAACTCTTTTAAATTTTTAAATATTTTAGTCTAGTTTTGAGTTTTTTTACTAAAGTTAGTGAAAATGCACTCCATGTCGTACTTAATGTTCTTCTAGGAACAAAATTTCTTAAAAATTCGAGAACCCAATAAGGCTTCTAAATTTTGAGTTTATCCAAATCAATCAATAACTAATCAATTCTGATAGAATATAAATCTATTCTTGGGGCCTCAACCATCAGCTTAAATGTTTGGTTGAGTTGGTCCTTTAACATGGTATCAAGAGCCAACGTGACAAAAAGGGTCACGGGTTCGAATCTCATCCACCTCTCCCTTCTCAGTGGAATCAACTCAGTATATTTAGCGCTAGGTATGAGGGAGGCCTATGCTGCATCCACACTTCAAGCCCAAAAGGGCTCTTGCGTGAGGGGGCGTGATAGAGTATAAATCTATTCCTCGGGCCTCAACCATCAGCTTAAGCTGTTGGTTGAGTTGGTCCTTTGACAAATTCATCCAAATTCTATTTTTTTATGAAAAAAGATATTTACCAAAATTCTAATATTGCAGCTTGGAAAATTTACACCTATTGCAACAATTCTACTTTTGGTAAAAAAAAAAAAAAAAATAGTTGACAATATTGCCATTATTTTATCTTACTAAACATCCTTAATTACTCACGTTGTTTCATAAAGTTGTTTTTACTTTACTAGGAATCAATTGTTCTTCTGCTATAATTGATTTACGAGGTACATTTATGCTAAACTACTCATTTGTTTCCACTTTCTTAAAAACAGTGCCCAACAAACCCATTGTTGCAATAGGAAAAGAACGGAGGTAGTATATTGGAAATATATGTATTAGTTCCAAATTTATATATACTTGTGGCTCAGATTGAATATATCGAAATAGTTTGGAAATTAAAAAGCATAAGGTAATTAAAATTATTTGGTCGATATTTATTCCTAAATTTATATGTTGCTCTTTATGTTTTCATTTATTATTAAATTTGTTGAAGGTGATGTTGCTTTTGCATGACAGTAATAAAAAACCTATGCTTTGTGATCTGTTTGTCAAACCATGGGATAATATATTATTTTAATAAAGTTAATTTATATAATAGTTTTCATATAAACAAAATATAATTTTTTAATGTATTGGATGGATGTTAAGGAAAGATTGTATATAGTTTCCTAATACTTGTATATCTCCTCTCTCTCCTTTAGGTTTCCTTAATATACTTGTAATATATATAGTGTGATCAGTCAATGAGAAGGCAAGCTTTCAAACCCTAATTATATTTTCTTATGGTATCGGAGCCATAACCTCCATTTTGTTTTCCTCTCTCTCGTTTCATCTCTGCTGCCTAGCTGCAGCCATGACCGACGACGCACCCGACAAACCAATACCACCTCCCTTTACTCCTCCTCTCAACATTACTTCTCCCTTCTATCTTGGCACGGGGGATCGTCCGAGTGATTTTATCACTCCAACTCGCCTTCGGTTGGATAATTATGTTGATTGGGCCGCCGACAATCAAATGGCTCTTGAAGCTCATCGTAAGTTCGCATTTGTTGATGGTACGCTAACCGAAGTTATGCCGCCCTACACTGAATCTGACTGGGTTATAGTGAATGCTATGATTCTCTCATAGATCACTAACACCATTGATCATGAGGTACGGTCCACTCTTTCTAAGTTTCGCGAGGCTCATCGCCTTTTGGCGCACCTATGCACCCGTTTCTCTATGACTAATGGCCCAAAAATTCATCACATAAAATCTTCTATATATGTCTAAGTGTGACCAAACCTTCACCATGCATGTTGCTACCTATTATGGTAAATTAAATAGTTTGTGGGAAGAGTTAAATAAATATGAGTCTTTAATTTCATGTTCATGTTGTTCATCATGTGATGCGGGAGCACATCACAAATCTCGGCGCGACGCTCAGCGTCTTCATGAATTTTTGATGGGTTTACATTTGAGTTTTTCCCCTTTCCGATCTAATATATTGTCTTCGGATCCTCTTCCCTCACTTAACCGCGCCTATCAATTGGCGGTTCAAGATGAGCGTGTTCGAGCCTCCGCATTGTCTTCTCCTAATCCCCCCAATGTACCGGGGTTTGCTGTGCACGCATCACCGGGTCGTGGTCGTAGCCAGCCTTCTCAGCTACAACTGATCGGCCTCTATGTTCTCACTGCAATAAAATTGGACATGTTATCTCTAAGTGTTGGTCTCTTTATGCGTGCAAGCATTGTAAAAAGTTTGGCCATGAAGCCAGCAAATGTTATGAACTTATTGGCTATCTTGACAGTATGCAACCCACCAAGGACTCTCGTGGGTCCAAAGCTGCCAGCTCTGGCCGTGTTCGACTGGTCGTGGCACCATTAAGGCTCATGCCACTCACGCAGCTCCTTCGGCTGATGTCGTTGGTTCGTCTGTCGTGGTCGAGACTTCTTCGACCTCTCTTTTCTCACCCGATCAATGAAAAGCATTGGCTGGGTTGCTTGGTAACACTCCTCTTCCTGATGACCGTTTAAATGGTATGTTTTCTTCATCCTCTTGGATTATTGATACAGGGACCCCTCATCATGTCACCGGGTCGAAGCATTGGTTGTTTGATGTAGTTGATGTTTCCAATTGTCATGTTATGGCTACTCACAAGGGTTCGGTTCGTTTGTCGGACTCCATTACTCTCATTGATGTTCTTTTTGTACCTCAATTTAGTTGCAATTTAATTTCGTTTCACAACTTTCATCTACTCTATCATGTGTTGTACAATTTAACTCTTCTATGTGTGCTATACAGGACCGCATGAGGGAGCAGATTGGAACGGGGCTTAAACAATATGGACTCTACTTCTTTTGCGGAGGTGATCAGGTGCAACATGTCTCTGTGCATCAAACTTCTTCGGATTTTGAGTTGTGGCATCGGCGAATGGGGCATCGCTCTGAATCTGTAGTAAAGTTTCTTCCTCCACTTTGTGGTCATAAGGGTACTATCAATAAGGCATGTGAAATTTGTTTTCGTGCCAAACATACTAGAGACAAATTTCCTACTAGTGATAGTCGCGCTAGTCGTATTTTTTGAGAAAGTACATTTGTGATTTGTGGGGTTCTTATAGGCACACTTCCTCTTGTGGTGCCCATTATTTTCTTACTATTGTTGATGATTATTCTCCTGTTGTTTAGGTATATTGATGGTGGATAAATTGGAGATTTTTCGTATGTTTATGTGCTTTGCTGCCATGGTTGATCGTCAGTTTTCTCAAACTATTAAGGTGGTTCAAAGTGACAACGGCACTGAATTCAATTGTTTACTTGATTATTTCTCTACTACTGGCATTCTTTTTTAAACCTCTTGTGTTGCCACCCCTCAACAAAATGGGAGGGTTGAGCGAAAACATAGACACATTATTAATGTTGGGAGGGCATTATGTTTTCAAGCTAATTTACCCATTTATATTTGGGGGAAGAGTGTTCTTGTTGCTGCCCATCTTATAAATCGTACTCCTTCAACCGATCTCTCTAATAAATCTCCTTTTGAAGTTCTCTATGGTCACTCTCCTGCTTATGAGGCTATTCGTACTTTCGGTTGTCTATGCTTTGCTCATAATCACAAAACTAAGGGGGATAAATTCGCTAGTCGGAGTCGCAAGTGCATTTTTCTGGGTTATCCTTTTGTAGAAAAGGGGTGGAGGTTGTTTGATTTGGATACTAAGGAATTTTTTATTTCACGGGATGTGAAATTTTTTGAAGAAGTGTTTCCGTTTACCTCTCCTGAAGTACAAACATTTCTCCCTCTTCTCTCTTTCCCATAGACACTCATCCTATTCATCCTGACTTTGCTGAATTTTCGTCTCATTCTCCACCACAAAATATGCCTCTTCCTCCTAATTTGCCACAAAACACCTCTTCCCCTGCTGGCAGCCCATCGCCCAATGGGTCCACTCCTCCTCCCTCATCCCATTCTGCTCCTCCCGCTGGCAATCCATCGCCAGATGGCCCAACCTCCATTTCCTCTCCTCTTCCTGCTTCTCTCGTTGCGCTAGCCCTAATGGCCCAGTTCTCCCCCATTCTCCCCTTTCTTCCTCTATCGCTGGCACTGGCCCAGTTCTCCCAACCCATTCGTCTTCTCTTTCTTCCCCTATTTCTCCTAGCCCACACTCGGTTTATCCCACCTCTCCTGCTGACCCATTGGGCCAGCCCCTCACTGCTACTCCCCATACGCCCCACTCTATTTCTTGTCCTTCTCTTGTGGGCTCTCCTCCTCAGCCCACTTCCACCCCCTATTTCAGTCTGTGAGGCCTTGCAGCCTCCTCCCTCTTGACTTGGGCCCTGGCAAAAGGCCTAAAATCCCTTTGGTTTTGCTCAAGGATTTTGTTACTCATGCTATTGTACCTCCGAGTCCATCTCTCATCGCCTCGTCTCCTCCTGCTTCCTCAAGTACTCTATTTCCATAGCTCACTATATAAATTATACAAATTATTCTGTGAAATACCAAAATTTTCTTGCTGCTATTTGCTTCAACTGACCCTCGCTCTTTTAAGGAAGCTATGCAAGATGTATCTGATGGTTAAGAGGAGAATGGTACTTGGAATTTGGAGGACTTGCCTCCCAGGAAACGCGCCTTGG
This sequence comes from Beta vulgaris subsp. vulgaris, assembly GCF_026745355.1. Taxonomy (NCBI): domain Eukaryota; kingdom Viridiplantae; phylum Streptophyta; class Magnoliopsida; order Caryophyllales; family Amaranthaceae; genus Beta; species Beta vulgaris. Next base: position 39,250,224 of record NC_079204.1, on the reverse strand, counting down.
GTGCTCAATGAGTTTATCGCACCAAATATTTATCTGATGGTTCCGTTGAGCAACTTAAATCTCGACTAGCTGTTTTGGTTAATCTTCATGAGGCCGGGGTTGACTATACTGAGACTTTTGCTCTTGTTGCCAAAATGATGTTGTCCGGACTTTCCTTGCTATTGATGTTTCCAAAAATTTGGAGCTTCATCAGATGGACGTTCACAATGCCTTTCTTCATGGTGATCTAGATGAAGAAGTCTATATGAAACTTCCACCTGGTTTTCAGTGTTCTAATCCTAAATTAGTATGTCGTCTTCGTAAATCCTTATATGGTTTGAAACAAGCTACTCAGTGCTGGTTTGCTAAGCTTGTTTCTGCATTGAAGGGGTATGGTTTTCTACAGTCTTATTCAGACTATTCTCTCTTTACTTTCACTCAAGGTTTTGTGCAGGTTAATGATTTGGTGTAAGTTGATGATCTTATCATTTCTCGTAATGATTCCGCTGTGTTGACTGTTTTCAAATCTTATTCGAGTGATTGCTTCAAAATGAAGGATCTTGCCCTCTTAAGTATTTTCTTGGCATTGAAGTTGCTCGAAGTGCTTTCGTCTCTTTTTGTGTCAACGGAAATATACTTTGGATATCCTCTCTGAAGTTGGGTAGTTAGGCACCAAGCCTTATGCCTTTCCTATTGAGCAGAATCATCGTTTAGCCCACGATGATAGCCCTCCTCTTGTTGATGCTGCAGCCGACCGGCGCCTTGTTGGCCGCCTTATACACTTGTTGTTACTCGGCCTGATCTTTCCTATGCAGTTCATATTCTGTCTCAGTTCATGCAGGAGCCTCAGCAGGCTCATTGGGATGCATCTTTACGAGTTGTACGTTATCTTAAAGGCACTCCTGGCCAAGGTATTCTCTTACGGGCTGACAGTGATTTATCTCTTCAGGGTTGGTGTGACTCTGACTAGGCTGCTTGCCCATTACTCGACGTTCTTTGTCTGGTTGGCTCGTTTTCTTAGGTCCTTCTCCTATCTCTTGGAAGACTAAAAAACAGCATACAATCTCTCGCTCTTCTGCCGAGGCTGAGTATCGTTCCATGGCTTCTATTACGTGTGAGCTCAAGTGGTTGAAAGGTCTTCTCTTAAGTTTGGGGGTTCAGCATCCCAAATCCATCCATTTGTTATGTGATAGTCAGTCTGCTCTTGATCTTGCCAAAAACGTTTATAGAATGGGATAAAAGGAGAAATTATGTGGACTATACGCTTATTATTTCTTAGCTCTTATTTAGTAGGTTAGTAGTTATACTTATGATGAAAATTTTGCAGCTAAAATGATAATAGTGTCATGTGCTTATGTCAATCTTGACATAATTGATGTATTTGCCTATAATGAATCCACCATATCACGTGATTAGAGACATTAATCGTGAATTTCATAAAAAAAATTGGCTATGGATTATTAAGATCTTTGCACAAGGGGATTTCTATTCAACTTTTCTATTATAAGGATTATAATTAATTGATTAAGATACAAATCAGCTGCTTGAAACTAGGCAATTTATTATAATTTGTAATTTTTTTTCCAATTATACTTAACCGTGACACACTCTTGGATTGTATAACATGGCGACACATCATCAAAGGGTAATTCAAAGAAAATTTTTCTAGGTTAATTGATTAGGACGTGACATTTGGCATTTTCACTATTGGCTTCACACATCGACATATTATACTTAGCTTTATATAGATATTGTTTTAAAAAAAGAGGAGAAAAGAGAAATATAGAGAATAGAACCTCAATCTTATTAGATGATAAGGGAGTAATATATGAATAGAATAGGTAGGGTTTTCTTGGAGAATATTCTAGAAAGATTACAAAGGTATAATGGGCATCCACATAATATTACATAACACTCCCCCTTGGATGTCCATTATCGAAGAGTGTGCCTCATTAAAACATTACTAAGAAAAACCCTATGGGACAAAACTTATTGAAAGAAAAAGAGTACAACACCTTCGTAATACGCTTCGGGATGTTCCCTCATTAAAAACCTTGCCTCGAAAACCCAATGTGGGACAAAACCATGGTCAAGGGAAAAAGAGTACAGCGCGTATTTTCTCTCCCTGATGAATACATAACTCGAGATCATCCCGAGTAACGAATGCAATATGTTTAGTAATTTCTCACTTGTATCATAATATCAGTCCTTGACAGTTTATTTTCCCAAATTAGACTTGAATCTTCAAATCTTCAAGCGAACAAGTGAGATGTCTTCATTTCTCCATGCTTATGAAAATACACGAGTTTATCATCTTCTAAATTAATAATCCTGTTTGAAGTTGTCTTAATCATTAAATTTGTGCCTTCTTCTGGAGGTCATATATGGTAAGTATTGATGATCAGTAATTGATCATAATTTATGGCAACTCATGATATATCAGTATCAAAGTTCAATCTTGTATGATTAGCAATAGGAATAAAAGTTAATCACATATATACATCACTCATGGTTCTTCTGGACCATAAGAAGATTATTCTTGCTTAATACGAGAGTTCTTCCATGCACACAATTGATAATACTCACATGCTCAAACTTCAGGTTGAATTTAATGATACAGTCATGTAGACTTTCAGGAGTTGGATAATAATATTAACATTGCAAATTTATAGGGCTAGATATTTAAATTAGTCGTATATGAGTTCTTCATAAACTCTTCTTGCATGATTCATAACATGTGAACAAGTCAACATCCCACAAAGTTCTATCACATAAGCCCATTTGAGATAAATATCTTCTTGCAAATTTACACAAACTTATAAATTTCGTCTCACTATACTTTAGACGAACATTTACACACACCATAATTCTTAAATAGAACCAGTGCATGCAATATGACATGTAACAATCATATACGATATTAAACAAAATATATAATGAGAATGCATCTAATTAAAACTATACATACAATGAGTAATGGTTTTACCTACGACTCATACGTGCACATGAACGTAAGACACATAATGAACGACTCAAATGTAAGACACTGTATAGTGTGGATTTAAAATCCATATTTCTTCACTGGACTTCTGGTCCATAACAATGCTTTAATCATGACCATTCATATTTGTTGGACTTATGGTCCAGGATAAACATTTGATCGTCATCAATATGTCGACATCAAAAGTGGACATTTTATTTCAGATCCCTTATTTTCAGTCCACTCCTCTTGCATATGCATAACATCATCGGTTCCGTCATATACCGGTATCATAACATCTTAAGAATACATTCAGCATGCTATTTTATCATGATATCTGAAACATCTCCGATTCGTATCATTATAACTATTCTCTATCATAGGCCATTACTATAATTCCACTAGGGAAAAAAACAGAAGGGCTGCGCAAGAAGGGCTGCCCTTTTTGGAAAAGCGCAGCCCTACAAATAAGAAGGGCTGCTTTTTCAAAAAAGCGCAGCCCTTCAATTGGAAGGATCGCCTTTTAAAAAAGCGCAGCCTTCACCTTGAGAAGGGCTGCGCTTTTATAAAACTAGCGCAGCCCTTCCTGAAAAATTTTGAAATTTCGAAACCCGGGCTTTGAAATTTTGAGCGAGGATTCAGATATATTATCCTCATTCTCTCTCCTCTCTACGTCCCTCATTATTCCTTTTCCTCCTTCTCTCACATCCCTCCTCCCTCTCCTCCTTCTCTCTCTCTAATCCTCTCAAAAACTCCCAAAAATGTTGCGACAAAAACGCTGAAATGATTTGCACGAATCATGCCGACGGATCCATGCCTATTGTGATACCTTTCGGAAGCAATGAGCCAACGAGTAAAACTCATCGCTACGCCTGACGTTTAGGCTTTTTAAGCCATCCGAGTTCGTTTAAGCCTTCAAATAGGCATTTTAAGTTTTTCCGAAATTTTTTTTTCCCTTAAATTATGTATTAGGGTTTTGTTTTATGTATTTAAACATTATTAGGTTAATGTTTGGAGGTAGTTCTTGTATTTTCAGATCTATAATGTGTTCTTGTATACTTCTCTTTGTTTATTTTGATTAATGTTCTTGTATACTTCTCTTTGTTTATTTTGATTAATGTTCTTGTATACTTCTCTTTGTTTATTTTGATTAATGTTCTTGTATACTTCTCTTTGTTTATTTTGATTAATGTTCTTGTATACTTCTCTTTGTTTATTTTGATTAATGTTCTTGTATACTTCTCTTTGTTTTGATTAATGTTCTTGTATACTTCTCTTTGTTTTGATTAATGTTCTTGTATTTTCATCTTTGTTTTGATTAATGTTCCTTTTTTTCATTTTCGTTTCATTCTTTTTTTTGTTTTGGGTTTAGTATTTTCATTTTCGTTTCGTTTCTCTTCTGTTCTGTTTAATTTCAGAAAATGTGAGATTATTAGGTTCTGTTTCGTTTCCTAACTAGCGCAGCCCTTCTAAGCTAGAAGGGCTGCGCTTTTTCCTAACTAGCGCAGCCCTTCTAGCTTAAGGGCTGCAGTTTTCTAGCGCAGCCCTACTTAAAAAGTGAAGGGCTGCTACTGAAAGGGCTGCTGTCAAAAAGCGCAGCCCTACAAGCCTTTTTCAGCGCAGCCCTTCTTCATTTTTTCACTAGTGTTCAGATATCTATACCATTGCTAGGGTATTTTATATGCTATGGTATCATTACACTTGTGAAACTGTCAACTCCACTATCTTGCCATATAACACATTTTTATTTAGAACGGATCATACAAAATACACTTCGGGTGTAGTATTTCAAATACTATTGGCAAGATTTTATCTCAGCTTATACACATAATATCACTATGACCAAAATGTACCCTTAACGCTATGCAACGTGAGTTATAACTAGATACAAATCAAATCATAGATGTGCAACATATCTTGATAATATATAAACAAAGTTAGCATATAAGTTTTCAAATTACCATTATAGGGATCAACTTATAATTTTAAATTTTACAATTTTGCCAACTTACCCAACTTTCTCCCCCTAAGTTGGTAAAAATAAATCAAATACAGGGGCATAAAAATTCTTAACAAACTTAGTATATAAATATTCAATAACATTCATTACATTGGGAGGATCATATCCTATAAAATCCATCTCTTCTGGAGAATATTATTCATAGGGAAACATATTGTGCAGTTGTTCATAATTTCTTTCTTTTCTTCTTGTGATGACTACTAATTGTCCCAATCAAGAGATTATTATATAAACATAAATCACTTGTATGTAATTCCAATAGATAATGATCTTCTGGACCATCAAAGAATTTAATAACTAGACAATAGTTACTCAAAATTTTCACATACAAGTAGCTTTGGTGAGCTTCCAGTCACTGAATACTGAACGACTATTCAGGTGAACTTCTGGCCACCTATTACAGATGCAGTTATGCCCATATAAATTTATTAAAAATAATATACAATCTCTTGAAATTTCATTCAAAATAATAAACTATTAAAAATCACAATCCAAATATAGCTCAATCTCAATTTTATGTCTTGTCATAGAATTCAATTTATATACTATATATATAACATGAGAGAGCATCAACACATTATTCGTTTTCATATCATATGAAACTTCAGGTTTTCATGACGAGTAACTACAAAACCCGGATGGTCGAATTTAATTATCACATCCAATCAACTTTTTCTTTAAAATTTAATGGTCGGGTTTCCAACAATGGTGATCACTTTATAAGACATACTTTATACATGGTCAGGGGTATGATGTGATATAAAAACACAAACATGTGTTTCTTTACATAATTGGCAAGACAATCAACTAATATTCATACTCTGCTACATTATCTATTATAATCTTGATACATTCTAATCTTGTTGGACATTTTATATCCTTTGAAACACTTTATGTAATCATATCACAGATGAAATTTACTGGACATAATCTCTTCCGGAGATCACTTTCTCGAATGTGTCATACTCAATTATTGCTCCTTTCCTCTTAACTTATTGATTTATTAGCAATTTCTTGTTGTCCGGCCATCGAATTTGATTGGAGCCTTTATGATTAGTACATATTTAATGACACATATCCTTCTTCAAGATGCTATCATTTAAATTATTTAATTATCATGTGGCCATATCTTTTGATAAATCATTGATAATTAAGCTAATGTATGTATTAAACTGACCATTAATACATTTCCTTATTCATGTGCAAGGATTACATAAAACAATGGAATAAATAATATCTCCCCCTAATCCTTGCATATGGGAGGTATGAAAATAGTCCAACAACCTTTTGAAAACCCTTGCACCTTAATATCTTTTGTTAAAATCATGTATCAAGCAATTTCTGTTGCATTCATTTCAAAATTGGAATATCTTATAAGTATGGGCATAATAGATATATTTCTCAAGTAAGTTGCTCAAAAAGTCATATTCAATTTCTTAAACTCATGAACACTATTTCTTGCTCATATAGATAATGTGCAATCATGTTTGCAATTCTTACGGACTTTTCCATGAATTATATATAATCAAGAAAACATCATGCAAACACGGTAATCATTCTTTCAAGTATTCAAATTCGCACCCAGAGTTTGATATCAACAATATCCACCAAAAATACAGTATATCAACTACCACATTTTTTCACGTGGCATTATGCATTTATTAGGAACACTTTAGTATTATAAATGGTGGATAAGCGAGTCAGTATACGTTACCAACTATTAGAAAAATATAGATCATATTCGTGTCTTTGTATTATACCTAAGGGTTTATGACCCTTCATAAATTTAACGAAATTCATGTCCATATGTACGAGGAATTCATATTCAATTCACAATTTAATCAATATATTCATACTAAAATCATGACAATGTGTCTCAGAATATAATCAACTTATAAGAAATCTAATAATATAACCATAGTAGTAAATTAATAATATTTTAGGTATATGAACAACATCTTTGGAACTTCTAATCCAAAACGGAAAAAGTATCAAAATATAGAGCATTAGCTTGCAAGTTACCGGGAAGACATTATCTTTTTCTATGAAAAAGGTAAGTACTTCGCATAATATTTATTATTGAGTTTACAAACTATAGTTCATCAATCAACTCCATTTTTATGTAATTGTAAAGGATTTATCCAACTTCTTTCTTATGTTCACGTGATTAATGGAAGTATGAAATCATATCAGATATCAAATTGAAGTTATAAAAAGATATTAACATGCAACGTTCTAACTAGTTCCATGCTATCTGCCTTGTTACACATTTAGTTTTGACTTTCCTTGGCAATGATTCTAGTGTACCAATATACAAAACACATGCCATCTATAATATTGAGTATATAATATATAAAAATACCATGAAGAACAAACTAATCATTACTTAAACTCTTATCATTAAACTGACATATTCGTACCTGAGTAACAAATCAACCAATAAATAATATTCCATATTATAATAAACAATATGAGAAATCATTAAAAGCCAAGAATCAATTGAACCACATCCAATCAGTACATGACCCATTAGATCTAACTTGTTAATGCACATCATCACACTTAAATGTCAATACAAGTTGACAATACCCAAATCGTAGTGCAAAACTAATACTTCCTCCATTCCGTTTTAAATGAAACGTTTGTTTTTTCACGCAACCCAACGCGCTTCTTTAGTCATTAATATCTATAGTTGTGTACGCATAAAAAATTTTAAAAAGTTATAATTTGATAGTATGCATCGAGACGAATCTAACAAGATCCCACTTGACTATGTTTTTCTTTATATAATAGCATTAAATTGGAGTCAAAATTGATCAATGAATAGTATCATTTCACCCAATGTTTCATTTAAAACAGAACGGAGGAAGTACAATTATTCTTGCACAAATAATTACTAAGTTATATAGATCCTCAAGTTTTAAAAAATAGCATTAACTTAACGGTTGTGATCCATAATCCATTAGTTTTAACAATTTAAAGTTGATTTATAAATACCATAATGATAAAATGGTCACTAGAGTTGAATATGAGAGTCATTAGGGTTTAGTGTCACCTTGTCAAAATTTTATTACCGCAAAATATACTTTGTCAAAGCTTTAAAATTCATGGCATGTCAAATCCACCAAATTAATCAAACAAATCTTATGTCGGGCGTTTGCAATCCCACATAAAATGTAGTAGATGGATTGCCCCTAACTCTCAAACTTAATCAAATACTCAAGCAAAGCCAAAAAACATATATTATAAAGAGCCGTAACTATGATTTTCATGTGCAATATTAATACTTAATACTACTGTAGGCCACTATATAATACCATCAAATAATCACATGTAATCCAATTTTTCAAAAGAAGCTCAATTGGTTAATTAGGCAACGAAGAGTTGCTCAGATACAAAGAGCATTTCACAAAGTAAAGGTAACAATACTATATCTTTTCGGCTTTTCCTAATACATATGATTCGTTCTTCAATCCAATCATCAAATATACTATTAACTGAGAAAAGATTCAAAACAAATGAATTTAGTGTTGTATTAGATTGCGTACCTTTGAAGAATGGGTATAATTACGGAGTAATAGTGAACGGTCACCTAATATATGGCGAAGAATCGTTCTTTAATTTGATTGTTGAATCTAATTTTAATCGTAGTATAGATCATAGAGCAATCATGATTAACATTGTTGTAAATTCGTTCAATTAGCGAGAGCTGGTGCTGATAACGTGTTGTAAAATAAAGAGGAGAAAAGAGAAATATAGAGATAGATACTCAATCTTATTAGATGATAAGGGAGTATATATATATATATATATATATATATATATATATATATATATATATATATATATATATTATATATTATATATATATATTATATATATATAATATATATATATATATATATATATATATACATGGAGAATATTCTAGAAAGATTACAAAGGTATAATGGGCATCCACATAATACTAGTATTACATAACAGATATATAGATATAGATTATATAAGCAGGTACGTAAATGAACCTAAAACAAATCGATATCGATATATTTGAGCTCATCTCCTCTTCTATATATTGTTATAGACTTATAGATAGACATTCTAAATAGACAAAATCTTGACTTATCATCTTCACACCTGCCCGCCTGCCTATACTCTCTCCATATATTCCCACTTCCTCGTACTCTCTTACTTTCACTTTCTTTTTCTCCTTCAACCTTCTTCATCTTTGAATCCTTCAACCATCATGGACCCGTTGTTCTTCAATTACCTCAACCCTCATTGTTGCCCTTGCCAGTTTCCCGACGAGATTATCAGGAAGCTAATGATTTGTGTCATGTTGTTGACGTTAAGAAACTAAAGAAGGTGAAGATGTGCGACGACAAGTGTTCGATATGCTTCCTTGTAAGCACTGTTTTCACAAACCATGTATCTCCGAGTGGTTCAAGACGCATACCAACTGTCCATTGTGTCGAGCCGAGCTACCTACTGCGGCTCCGAAAAACATTTTTTCTTGTTTTCAGTAAGGTTTCGTTAAGATTGAAGACGGTAATCGTTCTGCTGTGATTCAAAAAAACTCAGTTTTTTTTTTTTGGTGAACTCAGTCTGAAGGCAAATATTTGTACGGTCTACTTTTCTTGTCTTGATGTGTTGATATTTACTTGTTTTCTTTTGATTACTTTTCATATTTCAGCCATGGACGTGTTGCATTCTTACATATTGATCAACTGCTATTTGGAGTCAACCCAAACTCAGATTTGTTTTCTCCCTACCTTTTCTTCTTTTCTTCATATTTGATATTTTTTCAGTTTTTCTATTTGCGCTTCGAAGTATATTTTCAATTGAGTTTTACGTATTATTTGGAAGTTATAGTTTAGGGATGAAATCTTTATGTGCTCTTGATTATTAATTCAATTGAGTTTCACGTACCATTTAGAAAAGCTTATATGATCTAATTGTAAGCTTGCTTCAAAACTTGTTAGGCATACCTATAACATAATAGCTGAACCCTGTATCAAACTAAAAACATAATATAATAAAATTGTCATCAGTAATCTCTAAGCATAGAAGACCATAAATTTTTTTATAATTTCATTCTTCTTTATTTTTCTATTCCAATGATCGTCATCTTTGCATTAGTGGATAAAGGGTGGGATTTATGGGGTTACCGGCCCACATATTACTATAATTGACTTCATCAACGTTAGTAAAGGATTTAATCCGCAACTAAGTCTAAAAGTTCTAATCAATATATATATCCACCGATCAAGTATGTTGTATTCAGAATTAGTAGTCAGCTATCTGTATTAATTCTTACTTTGAAAGTTTTATATAGTTTGCAAGTAAAACTTGAACACTTATACGTTGACTCTAATTGTTGAAGGTGCTAAGAAGGACCCTAACATATCTAAATAATACTTGCACTTTCACCGGGGGACTACCACTGCTGTTGGTTACTGGAGAATTATTTGACCTTGTTTCAAAAAAAAAAACAAGAACAAAAAAAAAAAGGCAAAACATAGTACCTAATATATACTAATAAAAATCTGTAAAGGGCTATGCTAGCGCAATAAAATAATCTGTTATACATTGTACCTAATCTATACTAATAAAAATCTATAAAGGGCAATGCTACCGGAATAAAATAAATAAAGTTCTTGCAATACCGCCATGTACTTGGATCAACTGGTAAGGGAGTTGTTCCAGCTCAAGCAGGAGTTCGAAAAAACGATCCTTGGGAATGCAGCAGTATTGGTAGGGAGAGCTTACCCCCCGATTTGGGGCCTGAACAATGCTCGTTTGGATTAGTCGGAATCTAGTAGGCTCCGGATACCAAATGCTTTAAACTTGGAAATCAAGTACTCCTTTGAGACCGAGTGTGGAGATAGTATGAACCACGGTGATTTGGCAAAGCGCCTAAATACGCCGGAAGTGTAAGTAAACAATGTGGAAAGAATAAATGTCTAACTTGGTATCGTTAAACATTGAGGAGTCAACACACTTGCACAAAGGTTTACTTGTGGGCAGATTACTCTAAGCAAAGTGAGGAGTTAAAAATAATTTTTCTGATGTCTCTAGTTCTGGATCAACCAATCAAGTAGTGGATTTTATATTGATGAACAACCTATCTTAAATTAACGTTGACAGTTGAATCAATTAGCTGCCTGAATTAAACACCTATTTCTAGTATTACATACTACACTTTTTATACATATTTTTTTTTGTCGTTGAAAATGACAGTTATTAGTAATCTTTGTGATCATTTAAACAATGTATACAAGCAGCAAAACATGTTTACTTGCTAATAGCTACCACTCCTGCATTATCTAGCATTGCATATATATTTTTAGTTTCCTTTGAGTCTTTGAGTCGTCTGTTGCTTCGTTTTCTAGTTGCTGGGTCTGTGTCTTTTTCTCTAGTTTGTAATCTTTTACGTTCTTGGACTTTTTCCCTCATTTACACCACAAACAAAAAATTTACAGTTTATATTCCTGTTCCTTTTCCATTTATATTAGTATCTCTATATGTAGTTACTGTTATGTATAATAACGTACGAATTAGAGCTGACAAGTCACAAATGTTGTTTTCTTTTGTCCCTGCAGGAAAGCCACGAGAAAGCTCGAGTATATTATATTATTTAATGAAGCGATTTACAAGATAAGTCTTAACTCACTATATACACACACTTAAAACGTTAAAACCTACGGCTAAGCATATATTGTCTGAAGTATAACAAGGTAGAAGTTACAGTAGGTGAGCAGTTGATGTTGGATCTAAGGATTTTAAGTAGAACACAAGTATATATGGCTTGACAATTTAATAAAGAGAACGTATTGTGTCGGACTCGTCCGACCATAATCTTGGTCGGACGACTTTCAGGTGGTTCCAATTTTTTTTTCAGGTAGTCTTCATTTTTTTTCAGGTAGTCTTCTTTTTTTTCAGTTAGTCTTCTTTGTTTTTCAGTTGGTTTTTGTGCTTCAGTTAGACTTACTTGGGTTTCAGTTGGTCTTTATTCTTTTTCAGGTAGTTTTTATTTTTCTTCAGGTAGTCTTCATTTTGTTTCAGTTAGTCCAACTGAAAGAAAACAAAGTCCAACTGAAAGAAAATAAAGTCCAACTGAAAGAACACAAAGTCCAACTGAAAGAAAACAAAGTCCAACTGAAAGAAACAAAAGTCCAACTGAAAGAAAACAAAGTCCAACTGAAAGAAAACAAAGTCCAACTGAAAAGAAAATAAAACACTAACCTCTAGTGATTGCTTGGAAAATGAAAATCGTCACCCGCTTCGAAATGGGTTAACCCATTTTGTTCTGGGACTTGTTTTGCCATATTTTCTCTTTGGAAGTTAAAGAACACAAACCTTCCTAAGAAAAGTGACAGTCCTGTGCTTAGACTTATCACCAATGATGGGCTCAGTTCAGCTCTACAAGTCATTGAAAATTTAATTCCATATACTTAAACAAAGGTTCATCAGATCAGGGAGTTTCGACAGGAGTGTTCAAAGCCATAGAAGACTCGACCCATCTCACAGCATCCTTTCCAGTTTTGTGAAGTGAAGAAAATACAGTACTCTATGAAATTAGCACATTATAAGAAAATGGACCCACCGGCGGCGAGTCTCCGGCATCGGTGAGGGTGGGTTTTTTGCTGCGGTTTTTGAGTCCCATTTTTTTGGGTTGTTATGGAGGAGAGAAAATGTGGGAAAGTTAGGGGTTTTGGGGAGGTGAAAAGTGTCGGGAAAATGGTGATGATTGAGCTTTGTGAAGGGCCAAAGGAGATGGTGTTTTGTCACTGGGTCAGCCCGTCTGACAGAAAGTATTTGGTCAGACGGTCTGACCCAATACTTTCACTTAAATAAATCTTGGGTGATCAACGATTAACTGAGACTAGCTTGAGTGATTTTTTTGGGTCTTGATGACACAGATTATTAATGGATTTCAGAAAACTTATCTTAGGTAATGGATGAGCGCAGTTTATATTTGATCTTTTTGGTGTTCAACAATAATTCGGGTGTTTAGAAACAAATCAATCTTGGGAGTATGTTTTGCATCTAGTAGTAGAATTTGGTATCTTTTTGAGTATTATGGAAGGAAATGGAGTCTTTGTAATGGATCAGACTCGAGTTATTGTTTTGTATATTTGAGATTTTTAAGCGAGTTTTTTAGTTAATTGAGACTAGCTGATTGATTAATGTCTTGACGAAGGGAATGATGAGATTATAAACTTACGAGAGAAGATCATTACAAGTAAAATGAAGATTATACATGAAATTATATGGAAGCAATATTAACAAACTAAGGATGACTAGTCAATCTTTATCAGGAAAATGGCTGTATAAGAGCTAGGTGAAGGCCAAAGTATATACTTCATAACTAATGATGTATAAGACTAATATTGGATGTTTAGGTTTTTATGAATTGGTTATTTAGGAATAAATCAAGCTTGAATTCATGAGTGTTTCATGGTGGCAGTTTGGATGACTTAATAAACATTTAGGAGATTTTTGTTGGTCTATAAGTATTTTATTGAAGCCTATCTTAATTGGACAACAAGGAAGGATCTAATTCAATTTTCAGCTTTCAGACAAGTTATGGTTCAGGTAGAAACAGAAGAATTATTTTCAGAGTTGAACATCTTCAAACATTACATAGTCAGCCTGATGGGATGGTCGATGTCAGAATCAAAAGATTTCGTAGTTCACCTTATGTATATTTGGAGATTGTTTTGCGTAGTTGGTTTTGTTAGCATTAAAAATTTGTAATTGGGTTTATGTAACATTCATTTGATCTTGTTACCATTAAAGATTTGTAATTGGGTTTATGTAACATTCATTTTTATCATAATAATAAGAAGAATAAATTCGGATGATTTCGGTTCTTGTTTGCAGATGTTATATTATAATATGTTTTGCTTCCTCTTATCACGATTCAATTACTTTTGATATCCAAAGTAAGAGTCACTCGTAGACCAAAATTCAACTAAAATAAAATTTTGCCATATAGCCATATTCGATCTTATACAATAGTAACACTAATAAAAAAAAGCCATTCAAGAACCAGCATGACGGGGGCGTTTGGTATGAGGGATTGGGAGTTTGGGGATTAGAGGATGGGATTGGGAATGGGAGTTAGAAGGTGAGAATTCATTAAATATATCCCAATCCCTTGTTTGGTATGTTAGTGGGATTATGTTGGGAATATTATTATCCCATGTTTGGTATGAGGTACTTAAGTAGGGAATATATTGCTAAATTACAAATTTACCCATTTTAATGAAGGATAGCAAAAGAAGAGCAAGCAATATTGGTGAAATATATTTTAATGAAGGGTAAATTTGTCTTTTAGCATAACCATAAATAATCCCCCTCCCTAATACCTGCCCCCCCTTGTCTTATTTTGGTGGAATAAGGGGGGGTCTAATCACATTCCCCTTCACATGGGAATTTAGATATCCCCTCAAACAAACATGGGATATCTACCCATGGGAATATAATATTCCATTCCCACCCCCTAATCTCCTAAACAAACACCCCCGACATCCAATTTTAGTAGCAACATTTATCAATTAACTAAGTTTAACATGATACTTGTCTCATTTTCTTAATCACTTTCCAAAGATCCATACATTTAGCTTAAATATCACCACATACAAAGGTCATAACTATAATGGTCATAAGATTCATCAATTTTAGGTTTGCATGCACTCAAATCAAAATCCTCATCATAACTATGGGAATCTTTAATGAAACTTTTGACCTTATTATTTAATGAGTGATTTTTTATATTAGAGTTGAACATTTTGATATGGTAAAAAATTAACTACACCTTAAATTACATTACATTTACTAATCAGCTAATTTTGAGGTATCGGCAATATTCCCTAATATATGTGTTATAATTTAGTAGTTCAAAACAATTAATATTATTGGATACGATAAAAATTAGTAAATTATTTTCTTCATGATACTCATTTAAAATATTGTAACTTAATTATTGGTTTCAAATGAACTCCCACAATATCATTATATATAATGATTAGAGAATCAACAATAATGGAGTAATGATCATAACTTTATCTTCCATACTTGAGGTCATGGATTCAAAGTTATTTATAGATTGTATTTTATCAATTTAGGAGGATAGTGTATATAAAATATTGTTGAAAGGAGGGAGAGTGACTTGTGATAGATTACAATGCATGGTCACACTTTATATGTGTGTGTGTTAGAGAGAGAGAGAAATGAGAAACCAGAAAATACGGTCATATGAAAGGACAATAAAAATACAAAATATCTTTTTTATAATTAATTTTCATTCGCGTAAAATAAGATATATTAAAGGTTAAAGAAGTGCGATGCGAGCGTGAGTATTCCAATGTCCCCACTAAAAAAGAGAGGGAGAATAGTTGTTAAAATCCCGATTCAAATAGTAAAATCTTACGATTTTACGATTCAAATATAGTCATACGATTCGATTCACGATTCTATGCATTTTTGTATACTACCGAAATTCTCATCCATCGATCTATATCAAATTTAATCAAGCTACCAGTTATTAATAGATATATGGTCAAATTGGCCTATTTAATGTCTAAACAAGTATTTTATTCAGTTACTAGTCATTTTGAACTTATAATATGAGAAATATTTAGATTATACATGTTCGTAGAATCTTACGATTTTATGATTCTATCTTACAATCCGATTCTAATACTACCTTACGATTCAAAGTAGAATCCCGATTATAACAACCTTGAGAGGGAGTATGCAAAGTTATGGGAGAATAACATATAGACACGAAAATAAAAGTAGGTTGCACTCAATTATCTGTTTAGATTTTCTATCAATAACTTTTTACTATTAGGTATATCCATGTTTTCCCCGCCAAAACCGAATAATATAAGAAGAAATTAAAAAAAAGCACTTCATGTTTCAAAACAAAAAAAAAAAGTGTACGTTATTATGATCTTTATATTCATAAAAGTTAGCAAGATATAGATTGTTAGTCACTCCATAAAAAAATTATATTTGTGTAATTAGAATCTTTAAATTTTCATATAAGATAAGTTACTAAATTAGGATATATGACTTAAATCTTTAATCATCAAGTAAAAACATTAACAATGTGATTCTAATAAAAAACGTTTTTACACATCGATTTACATGAAATCTCCCTAATTGATTCGGATATCATGATATATTCACGATCACAATTCCATCATATTAAGAATTCTTTCTTCAAATGTATGTTTTTGTTTTTTTTTATTCTAATAAAAAGAAATATCTTACAACTTATACGATAAATCAAATAAAATAATATAAACTAGTAAGAAATATTTAGATTATACAACTAGTTAAAATTTAATTATACTTTGTCTTTAGGTACATCTATTAATATCCGGTGGAATGCCTCAACCTTTTTCTTTGTTCCCTTAGTTTTCTTTGCTTTTTAGGTTTCAATAACGCCCTCTCTTTCTGTTTGGAACTATTCTCCCTCTAACGATAGGGTTTTTCTTTTCTTTGTGAGACTTTTCATGGAGTAATCTACCGGATTCCAGAACTGATGGATTTTCGTGAAATTGTTTATCAAAAGTTACAATTCATATACATGATTTAGATAATAATTGTCATTGCAGGTACAATACATCATCAAATTATCTTTTCGAAAAAGTTGTATATCCAGCGAAATGTGTGTGGAGAGATGCCCACAATGCAAGATCTACTCAACAATTGTAATCCAACCTTTCACTAGTGAAAAAAAGCCTATCTGATCATTTAAAATTGGGCTTACTGATTCGATTTTGCTCTGCATGCAACGGATGAGCTTGCAACAGATCCAATATATTTACTGATCCGGTTCTAAGGTAATATTGGATCAGTTAATCACATTAACTGATCCGATTTTTACCTCAAAACCGCATCAGATTGTCGAAATTCATATATATAAAAAAAGGAGGGAGCTTAGGGATCTACTGCTGCTGGGTGTGAGGGAGGAGTAGAGAGAGGGAGAGGAGGGAGATTAGGATTTGATATTTTTGAGGGAGGAGAGAGATCGAGTATGGGAAGTCTAAGAAGACATGTGTTGGGCCTTCATCAATGCTTTGGGACCATACAAAGACGTGCGTTATTTTTGGCCTGTACAAAGACGCTCGTTTTTGTTTTAGAAAAAATAACAGAAAATCAGATCCAGTCTTGTGAACCGGATCAGATTTTAGAAAACTGCAGCAGTTTCTACAATCTGGTCCGGTTTACTAAAGGACCGGATCAAATTTTCCGCCCAGTTTTCCCTCCCATTTTTTAATTGATTTTCGAATGCGGTTTTGTTAAAACCAGCGCCCAGGGTTCTACTACAACCTTTCCGAATTTCCTAATGGTTTGATCCCATAACTTATGGGAGATAAGATAGCTCGCGAGCAAACTGCCTCTAAACCTGGCAATCAAATAAGAAAAACACAAAAAGGCTCCCTTTCAACCTTAAAATTTGATATTCTATAAGCTATGTTATACCTTTAGGCTTTAGAAATTTGGAAGTGGCTATGATTTTCATGACGGAAAAACACAAGCTTCACATGTTCTATCAAGTTCCAATGAGCATGAAGAGGCAATATACAATCAATCTTCTCAAAAAAAAAGTAGAGCTAGTATAAGACTTAAATTACTTAATTTAGAAATCATATACGCTTTTATATATTTTCTTTGATTAATCATACTTTTGATCGTATAATAGTTGTTGATGGTGGCTAATTATGAATAGCGGTTAATAGTAGCAATTAAAGACCCTTTAAAAAAGGCTTACGAGATTTCTACATTGTGTTGTCTCGTGTGAAACAAAGAAAAAATATCATTGACTAATACATTAAGTTTTTGTTATTCTCTAGTAGTAATATAATTAGCTAAAATAGAAAGCATGATTCCTTGTAAGAAGAAAGGAAATCTCTTAGAAATGATTCCTTTTCATTGTTAAACCAAACCCTTAATAAAAAAATAACAATTATTATTACCATTTTTTTCTTGGACTTGATCCATTCCTATATTTGAAGCAAACATCCCCTAATGTTCAATTCATTAGAGGCTTACAGCTGATGACGATCATCCTTCCATAGTTTCATATAGTGTATGGAAGAATACTTTTTCATTTATTTGTCTATAAAAATTATATACGATAACTGTACAAATTGATCGGCTTAGTTGTGGAGTGGGGTTTCTGAATCTGGGGTCAAAGAGATCTGCATTTTAATTTCTTATCTTATCTGAGAGTCAAAGAAGGGAAAACATATTGTTGGCAGCTTCAACTTTAATTTGGCATCCAGCAACCCAACATGTGCATCAAAAGAGAGAGTGATAAAAATTAATTAAAAAAAACTTGCTTGAAATAACATCATACATCTGTGATCGACAGATCCATGCTAGAGACTGTAACTAATACATTCCCATAACAATGAATAATTTAGTATTCCGATCCTATGATACAAATATACAATCCCAAAATACAGTCAAAAGATTCATAACACATTGATTATTCAAGCACAACATGGAGTGAACACTTTGACCACTAACATATCATGATCTTCTATAATCTATATATGTTGTAAAACCACTACTGTTCATATTTCATCATAATACCTCTGTGAGATTATTAATTAATTAATTAATCCTTCTAATTTATTTGTTTTGGTGCAATATAAAATTTTTCGAAACAACTATGAGTGTTGTCTTCCGCCTGTTAAATGTCCAATATTGACACTTAACATTTTATCTCGTATAACATAGTATTTGTGTTTTGCTGACTTCTTAATATGGTTTTTTTTTTTTTTACAAAGGGTAAATACAAAGATAAAAAGAGGAAGTACTCAGCCTTTTCTTACCCTCACAGCAAGATTATGCGCTAAGGTTACCTCTTCTTTTCTGACTTTAGTACAAGAAACAAAAAGAAAGCTATTCGCTATCCTTCTAATATCTTTTATTATATTTTCTATGTTCTTGTTTGCGACTCTTTTGTCTTTTAGCGCGAGGATGACCTCCTGTTGTCCGACTTGATTATAATACCAGCACTTCTCCATTCCATGTCCGTGGTTGCTTTTAGAATTGCGTAAGCTTCTGTCTGCTCTGGCGAGTTAGCATATATTCTTGTTGCGCATTCTTCTATTGGGTTGTTGCTTTCATTTTTCCAAGCCACCGCAGCTTGCCACTAGTTCGTTTTTGTATTCTTCTTCCAAGCTCCGTCAACCTGTATAGTCTGCACATTGGGAGTGTTCTTATCCCCTATCGTCCATTCGAGCTTCGTATCCTCTTCATCATCCGGGTTGTTGCTTCTTTTCCTAGGTATTACTTTGGATGTATTTTTCGCTTTTTTGGATCGTATGTTATAGTCTCTGATGATTTCCATTATTCTTCCCGGATGTATAGAAGTATTATGTGGACACAGATTCCCCATAGCGTGGAGATGAAGATTTTTTCCTTCTCGATAGCTTCTTCTCCTTTTTTCTTCCTTAGAAGGTTTAGGAAGTTTCTAATCCATGATTGTATCGAGATGTGAGAACCTTGGCCTGTAACTATCCCCAGTGACGCGCTCCAGATTCTTTGAGCGATGTTGCAGTCTCTGAGAAGATGGGTTATCGTTTCAACCTCGTTCTTGCACAGGCAGCACATTGGGTTGACTCCCTTTATTTGTCTTTTTAAGAGGTTGTCTGCCGTTGGTAGTGCGTTGTTTAGTATTTTTCATATGAAGTGTTTCCACTTTGGGAAAATATCGGACTTCCAGAGAAGTTTCCAAAATTTTGAGTTATCATCTAGGTTATTAGCTTCTTGATTCAGGAACCAATAACCTGATTTTACTGTGAAATTGCCTGATTTTGTATGGCTCCATCCTAAATTATCCTCCGAATCTTCGCGTGGGATGTGAGTAGCAAAGATTTCTCTTGCTTCTGCTGATAGGAAAATGTTCCAAATAATATTTGATTTCCATTCCTTGTTAGAGCCTATCAGGTCAGCGACCATAAGGTAGTTAGCTCTATCTTCATGGGTTTCCCGAATCTTGGGATTTAGCATTTTGGACGGGTGCCATTTGTCCTTGTCTATTCTGATTGTTCTTCCATTCCCCAGCTTCTTATACATACCTTCCTTGAAGGCCAGGCTAGCTTTTAGAAGACTTCGAAAGGCGTATGAGCTATTCTTAGGGGCCTCATTATCCACGGCCATTTGAACTGGATCTTTTTTGTACTTAGCCACATAGATCTGGTTGATGAGGGACTCCTTACTTTTATGAATTCTCCACGCTTGGTTGAAAAGAAGCGCTTTTTTTACGAAATTCAGGTTTCTCATGCCCAACCCTCCTTGAGTTTTATGTTTTTCCAAGAAGCTCCTTTTTCCTCCAGTAAATTGGTTGTTTCCCTATTGAAGTTGACCACCAGAACTTGAGCAGCATCGAAGAGAGCTTTTTTGTGGTTTTCTGAGGGAATATATATATTGACAAGATGTGCGAAGCTAGGGTGGTAAGATGCTGAGGGAATATATATTGACAACATTAATATGGCTTTGATGCGATGCACGTATCTGTATATTTGTTAATTGTTATAATGTGCACTACTCTGCACTGTTATCTTTTTACAAAATTACTGTAAATGTTGTTTATTTAGGCATAAAACATGTCCTTTCTCCGTATCAAATAAGATGCTACACTTTTTGATTTACATACTACAATGCAATCTTTCTTAGGGCATGTTCTCTTCGGCATAAAACAGCTGAACTAAACTGAACTGATTGGAACTGAACTGAACTGAACTGAACTGAACTGAATTGAATTGAATTGAATTAAATTGAATTAAATTGAATGTAATAAATATATAAATATTATTTAAACAATAATAATATGAATATTAAATCATTATTATAATGATAAGTAATAATAATGAATAATAATAATAGTATTTTGGATATTTTTAAATGATAGTTATAAATAATATTAATAATCATAAATTAGTAATAATAATAATTAATGATAATAATGATAATTAATTATTTTATATTATGTAGTGTATTACTATAACAATACTTGATGATGATATATAATAACAATAATATCTAAGAAGTAAATTAATATTACTATTTTAATAATTAGATTTAATAATATAATAATATTAATAATAAAAATAATGACTGGGTTGGACCGCAAAAATTACATCATTAACAGTATTGACGCGATTTGTTTGGTTTATGGGCTAAAAAACGTGGGTTTATTTGTGCTTTGACCTAAACCATGCTCCTCCTAATAATAATAGCAATAATAATGAGTAAAGCTATAATAAACAAAATAATATATAGAAAATCAAAAATCTATATCAAATAAACTTAAAAACAAATAATTCATATATCAAATAAAAAACAACCATAAATCAAAAAAATCAAAAAAATGAAATAAAAAATCTACAAATATAGTGTCAAAAATAAAAAATTTAAACTTCAAATAATAAAACATATGCCAAAACAAAAATCAGTAACAAATCACAAAACCCAACCCGCAACCCGACCCCTAAACACCACGCACCACCAAAGAACAAGAAACCCTAATTGCCGCCAACCACAAAACTCTAACCCAACCCACCCAAAAACCCATCTGAAACCCTAACCCAAGACCCCAGACCCACCGCGCTCGAAAACCCCCAAACCCAACCCAAAATGCGAAATCCTAACCCCAAACCACCCAAAAACCACACTTCCCAATACCCAAACCACCCACAAACCCAAAGCCCCACCCACCCGAACCCCCACACGAGCCGGAAAGCACCACCTTCCCCGAACAACCCCACGAACAGACCCACCCAAACCAAAACAACAAATCCAAAAACCCAAACCAAAACAACAGCGAAAACGAAGATCCAAAAACGAAAATTGAAAACAAAAATTCAAAAACTAAAAATTTAAAAAGCGATAATTCAAAAACTGAAAATTTAAAACCAAAAATGAAAGTTCAAAGAACGAAAATTAAGAAACTGAAAATTTAAAAAGCGAAAATTCAAAAATTGAAAATTGAAAAACGGAAATCCAAAAACGAAAATTCAGAAACGAAAAATGAAAAATGAAAATCCAAAAACTAAGAATTCAAAAACTGAAAATCCAAAAATGAAAATTCAAACGACAATTAAAAATAAAATAAAATATACCTGATAAAGAAGCGGTGGTGATGCTTGAAGACGGCGATGATGCTTAGAGACAGAAGCAGCGATGATGCAACCAACTGAACAAAACCATAACCACAACCAACTGAACAAAAATACCAGATCTAAACGAGAATAACGAAAACCACAATTTTTCTGAGGAAAATGAATAGTTTGAGGGAGATGAAGAGTTAGACAAAGAAAAGAATTGAGGTGAGAGAGCGGTGAGAGAGAATTGAGTGAAAGAAAGCGGTGAGAGAGGATTTTATTTCTTATTTAGGGGTATGAGTGTGACCATATGGAGTTATGGACAATTGGACGGTAATTTCCCAGTTTGGTCGATTGATTTTGGTAAGACCAATAAATTAGCGTCTGCCAAACGGACGCTAATTTACTTAATTAGCGTTCGTTTTTGTAAACGGACGCTAATTAGCGTCTGTTTACAAGAACGGACGCTAATTAGCGTCTGTTTACAAGAACAGACGCTAAAATACAAGACAGCGGACGCTAATCTGCGTCTGTCATATATCAGACGTAATTTTGAATTTACCATCCACTTATACTGTCGGGCGCTAAAAAGGCGGATTCTTGTTGTGTTGACATTTGGCAATTTTATTATGAATATATATGACACGTGCAAATCAATGAATTATCGACATGTAGCTAAATTTTTTTTGTTTTACACTAATTATTAGAGTAGGGGTCTAATTTAACGTAAAACTAAACTAACGCAAGCCTACATTCTCCTAACAAACCCATTTCATCCCACTCTAACCTAACACTATTCTTAAACATCTCGCACCAATCTAGTCGTCCCTTCTCTCCTCCTTTGTTTCCCTTTCAGTCTTGAACTACAACACACAATTATACAAAATAATCATGTAGTCTTACCAAATAGATTAACCTAGTCACTAAATGAATTAAAGAATGTGAATACTGAATAGATTAATCTGGTTCCTAAATAGATTAAACTGGTTACCAAAACGGATTAATTAAACTAATCACTATATTCAGAAAGCTCGTATGTTATCTTCTTAATATTGGGTTTGAATCATGCCTAACTTTAAATCAAAAGTAGGCCAACAGTCTCTTACCAACTATTTTGTTTTAGTATTGCCTCCGTCTTTTTTTTCTTTATATAAACAGTTATTTCACCAAATACCCCCGACAAATCACGAAATTCACTATATACCCTGAATGTTTCAAATATTCACCATATACCCCTGAGTTTTCAAAATTGTGCACCATCTACCTTTTTTTTTAACGGACGTTAACTCGTCGTTGTCATTATTTACAATTTTGCCACTATTAACCCCTAACCCCAACTTTAACCCCTAACCCTAATACCTAATTAACATAATCTCCAAACACTAACCTTAATTAACCTAACCCTAACCCACCACCCTAACCCTGCCAACCCCCCACCCCTTCCCCTCTCCTCCACTCCAGCATCTACCAAGATTGCCGCCAGCCTAGTCCCCACCCCCACCCCCTCCCCTCCACTCCCGCAACTACCAAGATCGTCGCCAGTCCAGTCCCCACCCCCTCCCCCTCTCCCCCTCCCCTCCACTCCCGCCACTACCAAGATCACCACCAGCCCAGTCCCCACCCCTCCCCCTCCCATCCTCTGTTTTGGTCTTCCCAAAATCGGACGCACCATCTACTCCCCCCACTGGACGCCTGACCTGAACCACCATGCTACCTGCCTCGAGCTAGCCCTACCTCCGACCAACTTGCGCACCCCTCAAGCGCCCCGAACGCACTTCCCTGCTCTCATAGTCTTTCGCTCGAACCTTCTCTCTCCTCTCACACAAACTCCATGTTGATGCTATCTCTCCTCGCCTCTTCTTGTGACCCAGGCACCAGCCCCAACCCGTCGACCCAATACGGAAAGCAACCTAGACCGAGAAATCGCGGGTAAGGGGTTGGGGAAATTTCGAGGGAGGGTGGGGACTAGGAAAATTGATGGAGGATGGGTGGGGGATAGGGAATCACGGGGGAAGGATGGGGGCTACGGCGGTTGAGGGGGAGGGGTGGGGTGGGGGTGGGGCGTTGTGCTGGTGTGGAGGGGATGGGGAGGGGTGGGGGTTGGGCTGGGGTGGAGTGGAGTGGAGGGGATGTGGTTAGGATTAGGATTAGGGTTTAGGAGTTTGGGTTTGGATTAGGGGGTTAATAATGACAAAATTGTAAATAATGCTAACATGGAGTTAACTTTCATTAGTACTCCCTCCGTCCCAATTTATTTGCTACATTTTGCATATAGGTGTGTCCCAATTTATTTGCTACATTTGCAACTATTTCCATATATAGTACATAGGTCCCACACTTTATTTACAAATTTGTCATCACTCCCTCCTTGGTTTTTGTAAATATTTCCATATATAGTACATAGGTCCCACAATTTACCTACTTGCTTTTTTGTTAATGGTCCCCACTCCCTCCTTGGTCTTTGTGATAAAGCAAATGTAGCAAATAATTTGGGACGGAGGGAGTATAAGGGTATTTGGTAAACATTTTCGGAAATTCTTGGATATATGATGAATATCTGAAATATTAAGGGTATATGATGAATTTTGTGATTTATCAGAGTATATGCTGAAAAAACCGTTATATAAATAGATTTGAATCATATAAAATCGAATTTGGGTAAAAGGATAAATTTCAACTTTGTAAGTCAAGTAATAACCTTATAAAAGGATGGTAGTGACTAGTGAAGCACAAAATACCTGGACTCCTCCAAGGAAGCACTAAAAAGCTTGAGCCCCTAAAAAGGAACTCCAATTCTTTATCCTTTAGTCAAATCACCAAGATACTAAAGTGGGCATCTTTTAGCCAGCCTACTTCCAATCCACTAAAATCTAAAAATGTGCAAAGTTAACTATGATGACCCAAACCTAACTGCCTAAAAAACTCTCTCAAAAGGGAGAGAAATCCAACTACTGGATATAATGACTTCACTTTTTCAAGTTGCATAATGGAATACCAGACAATGTGGGTTCAGGTTAGACGTTAGCAGAAATTTTTGCCAAGGATACTCTACCCTGCATCTGGTAATGATTTTTTATGAATTCATACTACATCTGGCCGTATTTTGATAAAGTTTTTACTAGTAATAAAAACTGATCAGTATGAGCTTATATTATCTTTTTTAGGGATCATTAGCTAATACATTTTTTAGCGATGATTAGCTAATACATTAACAAGCTAATAGTGTTGTTTCATTATATTTTAAGTCTTACAAGTAGGATGCTCTTAAATTTATTACTAAGATGTAAGATTGCTTATGTAGTTATGTCCTTATTTCATTTGAGACTTATCAAATACTTCCTCTAATTCTGTTTTGTTACACTTTCCTTTTTTGACCATTTTATTTAATTATTACACCTCCTTTTTTTTTTTTATGATAACCTATCATATCAGTTTTTTACACTTTTCTTCTTTATATACCTTACCATTCATTTTATTGATCTACCTAAAACCTTCCAGGTACCCTATTTTTCTCTCTACTATATTATTTTAATGTTTTTTTTACATATTCTGAAACCAAACATTTTTTTTCTTTTACTTGTTCCTTATTTTTTGCACAATTTTCTTTGGTTCTCCTCAAAAATGAAATAAAACAATTAATAAAGAACAGAAAGGGAGTATGTAATATTATAATCTTTCAATTGAAACCATAAAAACTACAAAATGCCCCTAAAAAGAATAAGCTACAAAATGGTACAAATATAAATATCAATTTGAAGGATTTTAAGTACTAATTGAATATTTTCTTTTTCACCCATAACAATGCATGATTGATGATAGTATATTAGATAAAAGACTAACACCTTTTTTTTTTACCAATTTTCTTTCCTCCTAGTAGAAATGGCCAATAATGCAGACTAATCCAGTCCAACTCGTCTCTTCGACCATGTGGGCTGAGCCCGCGAAAAGCCCAGTCCACCTAGTTTGAACCATGAAATTGGTGGATGGATCCTGGGCTAGATTTTTTGTGCCAACTCACGAAAGCACACTACTAGAACCGCACAACCCGATCCACAAAAGCAATCCAGCCCAGCCCATGAATCGAACCAACCCAACCCAAGTAATTATTCAACCAATTTGAGTATATTTTAATCAAATTGTATATATTTTAATCAAATCGCATATATCACAATTAATCAAATTCAAAAATAATGAAATTATTCATTAATATTTATTTTAATTAATATTAAAATTTTTATGTAACAACAATAAATAATTATATAACTTTGAAGAAAAAAATTCTCATGCTGGTCCGCTAGCTCGCCAGCCCGCTAGATCCACGAACTGCCAAAATCGTTTCTCGAATCGTGAAAACCGATAGCATATTGGTGTGGGCTAAGATTTTTCAGCCTGTGGACCAGCCCACCCAAATCGTGAATCACGATTTAATCCTGGGACGTGAAATCTCAAGCCGACCCACTAGGATCTACGAACCAGCCCGTCGAGCCCACACCAGTGGCCATCTCTACTTACTTTGTAGGTGGTCAAACAGAGATTAGCCCCTCAACTATTTGCTTAACTCTCTTACCATACTCCATTTTGTAACATGATTTTCATAATGACAAAATATCATAGCCTTTTATTTTCACTAAGATAGATCCTAGAATTCCGGAAAATCTTACTTCTTTAGTTCAATGTGTGGAACCATATTTTTGCAACAAAAACATTAGTGTTATGGGGTTGGAATGCAAACAAGTACAGTTTTTGTTTTGGCTTCCTGTAGAGGGTTTTCCTATTTTCTTAAGAACACAAATTTTCGTTTTTCACAACATAAATATTTAGAAAAAACTAGAAATTCTTTAAACCTTTGAGGTCTCAGAAATGACTGAAACATGTATGTCATCTCCATCCATATTTCTTCATACGCTACTCAATGTTGATATCAAACCATTTCTTGATCTCGACCCCAATAATATCTTATAAAACCGCTGTAAATCCTTAAAATTTCTATAGCCAAAACCGTTGTTAATCCTATATGGCACCAACCAACAGTTTTCAACCATCACCCCATCAAAAAATATAAATGCAAAAGTGTACAATTTAAACTAGTATCTTTGTGGTGTAATGATAAGTTTAACAACAACACAGTACAAACATCCAAATCAAGTACAAAATTTTAGATCTAGATTATGTTTGATACAGCATATCATCATCATCATTCATAAAACTATTGAATACGAGACCACCCAACAGCAAAAATCAAAACTAAAATAAAGAAAAGGGGGAAATAAACTAAGATCAACCCCTAAAAAAGGTGTTTACAATATAAACTTCATTCTCAGAAACTAACAAAATATCATCAGACACCATAAACATAGTAATAATACACATCATTAAACATATATTTTTATAGAGAGAAAATGAAGAATTGAACAAGCTAACAATATATAAACTCTAAAATGGACCAGATTTTTTCAAAGAAGATAAAAATACTATGAATTTTATTAACCTCTTACAGATAGCAAAGAAGGAATGGCAGCCAAATTAGTTGTTCCATTGCTGTTCTTACTTAACTCGGTCCCACTCTTACCACCCAAGTCTCTCTTACCATCATTTGTGACCATAGTAGTAGTAATAGTAGGCTTAGCAAAAGCTCTCATTGGGCTGGCAAAAGCCCACCCCCAACTCCTACTCCTGCCATGGACTAACGGCCCAGTTCCAGGAGTGGCAGTGGGCCCATTGGGCCTTCCATCAGCAGGCCAATAAGAGGAAGAAGAAGAAGTTGAAGAAGACGATGATGTAATAATAAAGCCACCAAAAAGACCACCACAACGAACTTTGTCTCGAATAGTATCACCGGAAGCGCGTGAGGTTGAGTGTCGGTGTTTACTTCCTTCACGATGTGACTCCACGCGCCGAAGTGTACAGTCACCAAAACCCGTTGAAATCCTCTCAAAAAAATCCCCTGAAAAACTCCTGCTCCCACACCCTACAGATCTAGATCTCGACACTTTCCGTCCAAACGACGCCGCATTTGTCCCGCTACTGTTGGGGCTATCATCAATCCCTTCCACCACAACAACCGACACCGCAGGAGGCGGAGGAGGAGGAGGAGCTATTGTTGTTTCCAGCACAGTTGACGAGGTAGTAGTAGTAGTACTAATATCTGGTGGGCCCGGTTTTGGGGAAGGTGGTTTTTTATTGGAGGTGTTGTTAGAGAGGTGGAGAAAAGACCAAAAACCCTTTCTTCTAGGGCTGAAATTAGCAGTGGTAAAAGTAGCAGTAGATTTACTTCTTTTGAGAAGTGTAGTTGTAGTAGAAGAAGAAGAAACAGCAGTAGGAGATAATTTTTTCTTCTTTTGAGTGAGGAGAAAAGGTATGCGGGCCCTTCTATGATGATGATGTTGATATCCGGCACTAGAAGAGCTTGCACTTTCAACTCCTACTAGTAATTCCTGGTGATTACGGTAATGATTATATTGACGGGCGTTGCCGTTTCCGTTGGTGTTAGCAACTGCGACATTATTGGTATTGGAACAAGTGTTGGTATCAGATCTGAAGGAAGGGGAGGAAGACAAGGAAGAAGGAACGAAGAAAGATGAGGAAGAAGAGGAGACGAGCTTGCCGAGTTTTTCTTGGAGGCAAAAGGCGCAGATCCCGCCGCCAGGAGAGGTAGCGGAACGAAATGGGTGGTCTGTGCAGAAGATTCCGTCGCCGGAGATGTCGTCGTCGACTGCCATAGAAGAGAAATTCGAGGGAGAGAGAATGTGAGAGAGAGAGAGAGAGAGAAAATGAGGGAGAAATGAAAGGAGGGGAAATGGAGTGATTACGGAGAGGAGAGAGAATTGAAGGGGGGGCGTGGGCCTGGGGTAGAGTTCCCAGGACTATAGCACGTGGAAGACTGACTTGTTAATAGTAGGAGTATTTTTTTAATTCAAGGTTGGGGTAAACAAGACAAAATACTTGGCTATTGAAATAATGGTTGGTCCTAACTCCTAATAGTGGTTGTTTTCAGAGACTTGGGTCTCAGGCTCTGGACATCGAGCTGGAGCCTGGAGGGCCTTTGTGGCCCCTTGTTTTTTCACTGCTATGTGCTATGGCCTATGGCCTATGGCCTATGTGCTATGGCCTATGTATGTGCATGTCATGTCTCATGTAGTCATGTGTATCATTCTATTCTTATGCAGTTCTACCCTTTTCAAAGAATAAGTTTATGGAAAAATGGATCAGAATACCCCCAATTTTGAACAGTTCGCTTTTAGTATCCCCAACTTTGAGTTATTTTTAAATACCCTCAACTATTGGGGAGATCTGCTAAAAATGCACCCAGATGACCTGATACCTATTAACAAGGTAATTTTTTTTATTGCTCTTTTATTTTCTATATTAGCTTTTGTAAACCAAAATTTCCAACCCCCCACCCCCTCCTCTGCTCATCGCCCAACCACCAACTGCCACCTTCCCTTACCCCACTACCACCCTTCCCACACCCCAGCCCCCCTCCCCTAACCCCCCGTCGAAACCCCCTCCCCTAACCCTGTCGAACCCCCTATGCTCTTCTCCAAACAAATGCGTTCCAGATCATCGACATTGTAACACCTCCAAATTACTCACTTTAAAATAAAATAATTTAGTAAATAATATTTGAGTAATTTAGGAGTATTACCGCCACGTGACTAACACGCTTTCGGCAACCAACTACTAACTAACAAATTAACTTGCAGCGGAAGACTTTAACCAATAATAAAAAATACTTCTTTATTAATAAAAGTAAATATTGTCTCAATACTCAAAATAAATAAAACACTCTAATCTAGGTGAAGAACCCCTTCCTAGTATGCTCCCATGCACATCCAAAATTCACCTGCAAAACTGCTTACCAAAAAGGTAAACAGGGCAAAGCCAAATAGGAAAAAGGAAATACGCGTCAGTATAAAATGAGTACGAAATGTACTAGATAAGTAACACATTTGTTAGTTCATAACAATTTTTTGTTTCGAAAACTCCATCACCAATAATTCAAGAATAACTCTTTAAGAATTAACTATTTTCAAACACTTAATAATAATTCAAGAATAACCTTTTAAGAACAAACTCTTTTCAAACACTTGATAATAATTCAAGAATAACCTTTTAAGAACAAACTCTTTCCAAACACTTGAATAATAATTCAAGAATAACCTTTTAAGAACAAACTCTTTCCAAACACTTGGATTAAAAATAATCCTGAAAACAATTCCTCTTCTTATCTCCCCTTCTATTTTGCTAAGTGTGCACACCCCCCAAGCTAGTCATCCCATCACGGAGCTATATCAAGGGGTAACTATAATTGCCAACAAGTGGACTTTGAATCTCTTGATATTAATCAAGCGGAAATAATAATAATAATATGACTTGTAAGTCATGAATAAACCTCCTTTCCTCATAAAAAATTTTTGAACATTCAAAGTTCATAAAAACCAATCAACCTTTCTTGTAAAAATAATTTAATTTTCCAAAAAGGATAACAAGACTTCTATATAAAAATGATTGATAAAATCATTTTATTTTTCACTTCCAAGAGTGAATAATAAAATATCGTAACCATTTTAAACCAAATTTCTAAACCATCCAACCATTAAATCAATAAAAACTTTATCAATAAAACCATATTTTCAAAAGATCTAGCTACATAACGTACCTTGATCTTGCACAAAAGTATACTAGTATCTTCACTTATTCTTTACTTGAGCTTTTCATAACCAACCAATAAGCAATTTACCACATGAACTTAATCATGAATTTAAACATGAATGACTATCATGAGCATAATATTTTTGAGTAAGAAATATGAAAATATTTTTCTTAAACCAAAAGAAAATTGAAACTTGAATAAGAAATATAAAACTAGAATAGATAGGAAAGAAAAAAACTTTGAAGTAAGATATATGGATTTTCAAAGTTTTTGTGTGGAAAAGATGGCTTAAGGTATGTGGTATTTATAGGAGTAGAATAGGTAGTACTTAATTTCAAAAATTAAATAGTTTGTAACCTTCACATAAATTAGGAGATTAAACCAAGATTTGATAACCTCCATCATAAATTTGGAAGTTATAGGAAACAAAACTCCTCCAATTCACCATAAATCCCGTAGAATATATGGCCTCTAAAAAAAATTTTTTTTTTTTTTTTGGTTTTTTGAAAGTTTTTGACTAGGATTTAATATCAAAAGCTTAACAAATTCAATTTTGGCGCCATATTCTTGCCAAAGTAATTATAAAACACTGAAAATACTAAAATACCCTTTGCTTAAAATATTTATTTTAGAAAATAAATATTTTATTATTTAAATAAATACTAAAAATATGGGGTATTACAGTCTACCCCCCTTAAAAGAAGTTTCGACCTCGAAACTTAAGACAAAAAGTCATAATCACTTTCCAAAAACGGATTAAAATTCAAAATCGTAGTTTCTGACTCAAATGCTCATGTCTAAAATGCATATAATGACTCAAAAATATGCTAAAATGCATAACTATAGTAGAAGCGCGAAACTCTATCGCATTCTACCCCCCTTAAAAGGAGTTACGACCCCGTAACTCGACAACTAACCTCGGAAAACAACGCCGGATATTTCTTGCCATGTTGCTTCCTCAATCTGATGGTTTAACCATAATACTTTGACTAATCTTACATCCTTAGTTTGAGTACTTCTAACTTTACTATCAAGGATTCTTACAGGTCTTTCCTTGTAAGTCAAACTATCATCTAATTCAATGGCTTAGATTGCAGCACATGAGACACATCCGAAATATACTTCCTTAAATGAGATATATGAAAAACATCATGGACTCGACTTAAATAAATTTGGCAAATTCAACTTATATGCCACTTTTTCGAACTTCTTTAACACCTAATATGGCCCGATATACTTTGGCTTAACTTTCCTTCTTCCAAATCGCATCACCACCTTTCATTGGAGATATTTTCAACAATACCTTCTCCCCAACATGAAACTCTTCATCCCTTCGCTTCAAATCAACATAAGTCTTCTACCGATCTTGAGCTGTCTTGATCTTTTCTTGAATCACTTTCACTTTGCTTCACTTTCAAGGAATTCGGGTCCAAGCACCACGTTTCACTAATATCATTCCAGCAGACTGGACTCTACACTTCCACCATACAAACCTCAAACGACCATACCAATACTTGCATAGACGTTGTTGTTGTAGGAAAATTCTATCAAATCCAAGAAATCCTCCCACGAACCCTGATACTCCATAACACAAGATCGCAACATATCTTCTAAAGTCTGAATTGTTCGTTCTGTTTGCTCATCTGTAGCCGGATGAAAAGCTGTACTCATTAACAAATTAGTACCCAAAGCCTTCTGCAAACTCTGTCAAAAATTGGACAAGAACCGTGAATCACGATCAGAAATAATGTCCTTAGGCACACCATGATATTTCACCACCCATTTCACATATGCTTTAGCAAATTGATCCATCGACCAAGTATTCTTCATAGGAATGAAAGTTACGGATTTAGTTAAACGATCAACCACTACCAAATTTGTATCATTTCCAGCCTTAGTTCTTGGTAATGCAGACACAAAATCCATTGATATAGAATCCCATTTCCAACTCGGAATATCCAGAGGTTGAACCTTCCCTTGCGGCCTCTTGTGCTCAAATTTGACCTTTTGGGATGTGAGACACTTAGCCACGAACTCTGCTACCTCTCGCTTCATGTTTGGCCACCAAAACGTTTTCTTCATGTCCTTATACAACTTATCACCACCTGGGTGTACTGAATAAGGTGAGCTATGAGCTTCTTCCATTAATTTCCGCTTCAACTCTTCTTTATTACTTGGTATACACCACCTTCCTTTGAACCGAATACTTCCATCATCAGCTATTTGAAAATCCGACACCTGACTATCCCAGATCTTCTCTCGAATCTTTTCTAACTTTTTATCCTTTGATTGACCTTCCCTAATCTCATCATAGATGGAGGGTTAAACTGACCCAACAATTCTTCAACACCTCTTTCTTCTAGTACCTCCAATGACAGTTTCTGAAACTCGACACATAACTGACTAGGCAACACCATTCATTAACTGAATGACTCGACTTTCGACTTAATGCATCAGAACAACATTAGCTTTCCCTTCATGATACTGGATCTCAGATCATAATCCTTGATCAACTCCAACCACCTCCTCTGCCTCATGTTCAACTCCTTCTGAATGAAAATATACTTTAAGCTCTTATGATCCGTGTACAACTTACACGTTGTCCCATACAAGTAGTTCGCTATATCTTCAAAGCAAACACTATTACACCTAATTCAAGATCATGGTTGGATAATTCACCTCGTATGATTTTAACTACCTAGAAGCATAAGCAATGACCTTCCGGTTCTGCATCAATACACACCCTAACCCAAATTTCGAAGCATCACTATAAACATCATATTGTTGGCTTTCATCTGATCGAGCCAAAACAGGTGTTGTAGTCAACCTTTCCTTCAACACCAAAAAAAACTTCCTCACACTCTGGATTCCTAACAAACTTACATTCTTTCTTCATCAGGCTAGTCATTGGTCTCGATATCTTTAAGAAATCCTTTACAAATCTTCGATAGTAACCAGCTAACCCAAGGAAACTCCTTATATCAGACATCGTCTTCGGTGTTGGTCATTCGCGCACCGCTTGTAACTTAGTAGGATTCCATCCTTTAAGATAACATGTCCTAAAAATGCAACCTTATCCAACCAAAAACTCACACTTAGAGAACTTGGAGTACAACTTATGCTCTCTTAGGGTGGACAAAACTTCCCTCAAATGCAGCTCATGACGCTCCTATCCTGTGAATATATCAAAATATCATCTATAAACACAACCACATATTTATCCAAGTATGGCCTGAAAATCCTATGCATCAAATCCATGAACATCTGCAGGTGCATTGTCAGACCAAACGCATCACTGTGAACTCATAGTGACCATACGCGTCCTAAAGCATCTTAGAATATCACCCTCAACAATCCTCAATTGGTGATAGCCTGACCTCAAATCTATCTTCGAGAAAATTCCCACTCCCTTCAACTAATCAAATAAATCATCTATTCTCGGAAGTGGATACTTATTCTTGATCGTCACATTGTTCAACTCCCGATAATCAATGCACAACCTCAAACTACCATCCTTCTTTTTACGAACAATACAGGGCCACCCAAGGAGACGAACTAGGTCTTATATACCCTTTTTCTAACAATCCTCCAACTGAACTTTTAACTCTTTCTCCCATGAGCCATTCTATACGGAGCCTTTGAAATAGGTCCGGTTCCTGCATAAGTCTACGTGAACTCAAGATCCCTAACCGGTGGCACACCCGGTATCTCTTCAGGAAACACATCAGTACGACCGGGATCTCCCTATTCTCATCTTCCTTTTCAATCCTCTAACTCACCACATAAGAATAATGGACACCCTTCTTCACATAAGATTGAATTCTCATCGAGACACTATCTTCATTCCCTTCTCCTTCCAAAGCTTCCTATAAGTCACTCTTTCTTTCTTAGGACCGACTAAGGACACCTTATGGGCCTCACAATTAATCTGAGCCTTGAATCTTCCCAACCATCTCATCCCCAAAACTACATCGAGGTCTGACAAGGCAAACTCAACTAAGTCGGATGGAAAGTTCACCCCTACTATCACTAAAGGTACTTGACTATGCAACCTCGTACAATTAAACATCTCTCCTGATGGCAATGCATTTTCTAATGAAATAGACACTGGACTGCTTAAATGGAGCTTTTCTACTAAAGTGCTAGAAACAGATGAATGAGATGCTCCTAAATCAAATAACACTTTGACAGACAGAGAATTTATGAAAAAGGTTCCAACTATTACCTCAGAAACATTCTGAGCCTCACGACGGTTCATGACGAAACTCTGCCTTTAGACTAATTCTCCATCCCTGGTTTAACAACAGCGTTGGAGGAAGCTAACTTATGTTGATCATTCTAAGGGGCCTTACTACTCGGGTCAGGATTTGACTGCAGGTTTTCCACCAGCTTTGTTTTTTTGAAGCACTCCTACTCCAGGTGTTCCTATTTTTGACAATAATGGCATGTCACCAAGTTGCCTTGACAATCCTTTCCAGGGTATTTCTTATCACACCTTTTGCAGAAAAAAAGGTTCTCTCAACTTTCTTCCCATTACCTTGGTTCCCATTAGGCTTCCGACTAGGTACCTATTGTCTTTCTCAGTTTGGTTAAATCCATCATTGAGCTTTTGCTTCTTATCTCCACTTTGTTGGTTCCCATTGTTGTTATACTTCTCTTTTCCCAGAGGAAGGTCCCTTCAAGTCTCTTCCTTTAATCCCATATAAGTGAGACTCTACCATAAATTTCATCAAGAGTCTCAAAAGTTACTCCCCAGCTTACTTTGGAGAGTTAAGGTTAACCTTGCTCAAACCTTGGGCCTTCAAAGTCTCAGATGGTACTATCTAGGTGAGAACCTTATTAACTCCAAAAATTTGCTATAATACTCATTAACAGACATATTGCCCATCCTCATATTATTGAACTCCATAGCCTTTTGCTTTTCAAGTACGAAGGATAAAACTTAGTCCTCAAGGCCTCTTTAAACTCGTTCCACCTAAAGTGTGGATCCTCTAAAAGATCATATTTCCTTTGTTTCCACCATAGGTCTGCCTCATCTCTCAAATAATAAACAACATTATTAACTCTAAGGTTTTTAGGGCACACTATGGCATCAAAAGCTTATCGAATTATGTGATCTAGTTTTCTAAGCTAGCGGTCCTCTTTCCCATGGTAAGTCAGAGGTTTGATAGCTGTTACCCTCTAAAAGACCTCACGAAAACTTTTCACTTTACTTGATTTCTTGATTATCTATCACCTGAATGACTTTTTCAGCTATCTTTGCTAGTCTACTAACCATAGAACTTATACTTCTTCTCCTTCTTTCTGCCATTCAGCTAGATATAAGGGTGTTTGAGAATAAATCTCAACTAACATTCATAGAACAACTGTGTAACTACCCAAACAATTCAATAAACATGTAAGTATAACTAGTTCAAAACATAGCAATCACATACTTCATATATCATGGCAAATATTAGCCTTATACATAACAACTACTAAAATATTTGAGTGTATCAAAATATTCTTAAGACAATTAGGCCGCTTCATGGCCAAAACAAAATTATATATGTCATGGTTACTAAAGACTTCGAACTCTGGTACATAGTTTGTCTTAATAATATTCGTCAACTCATCAATGGCCATATAATCAGACTGGCCTGAGTATTTTCGAGAGGTAAAAAAAAATACACATAGTACTACTATTTGCTCGCCAATGCAGCATGACTCCTTGCTTATCCCATACATAGGGAATAACATAAACTTTTTCCTTAACTTCCAACAACAATCATATAAAAGCAAAAAGAATTGAAATA
Source organism: Beta vulgaris subsp. vulgaris (assembly GCF_026745355.1). Lineage (NCBI taxonomy): Eukaryota > Viridiplantae > Streptophyta > Magnoliopsida > Caryophyllales > Amaranthaceae > Beta > Beta vulgaris. Next base: position 39,213,659 of record NC_079204.1, on the reverse strand, counting down.
TTACAAGAACAACATCATAAAAGTAATATTAATATATGTTAACTAAAAAAATATGATCAAATTTGTACTAAATGCACCACTATCGGCTTAAAATATTTATTTCAAAATTTTTAAAGTGTACTTGATTTCAAGATATAGAATAGCCAAGTGATTATAGCTCCCAGGTAAGGAAGTTACCCACACTCGGGGAGAGCCTTCCTAATCCTAGACAGAGCTTGTCACCCCAACATATCTACACCCTTCATCTTTCCAAATAAAAAAAAAATAAATATATATATACTTTTTAGTGATACTAGCAAGATGCATCTATACAAATTGTCAAAAAGAAAACTATTAAATTTAACAAAAATATTTTAGAATGCAAATGCGAAACTCTATATGCCCATCTTATGTCTACCCATCAATTTTAATTTCAACTTTTATCTTTTCAAGACCTAAAAAACTAATACCACTTTGTAACACCCCCAAATTACTCACTTTTAAATAAAATAATTTAGTAAATAATATTTGAGTAATTTAGGAGTATTACCGCCACGTGACTAACACGCTTTCGGCAACCAACTACTAACTAACAAAGTAACTTGCAGCGGAAGACTTTAACCAAATAAAAAATACTTCTTTATTAATAAAAGTAAATATTGTCTCAATACTCAAAATAAATAAACACTCTAATCTAGGTGAAGAACCCCTTCCTAGTATGCTCTCATGCACATCCAAAATTCACCTGCAAAACTGCTTACCAAAAAGGTAAACAGGGTAAAGCCAAATAGGAAAAAGGAAATACGCGTCAGTATAAAACTGAGTACGAAATGTACTAGATAAGTAACACATTTGTTAGTTCATAACAATTTTTCGTTTCGAAAACTCCATCACCAATAATTCAAGAATAACTCTTTAAGAATAACTATTTTCAAACACTTAATAATAATTCAAGAATAACTTTTAAGAACAAACTCTTTCAAACACTTGAATAATAATTCAAGAATAACCTTTTAAGAACAAACTCTTTCCAAACACTTGAATAATAATTCAAGAATAACCTTTTAAGAACAAACTCTTTCCAAACACTTGGATTAAAAATAATCCTGAAAACAATTCCTCTTCTTATCTCCCCTTCTATTTTGCTAAGTGTGCACACCCCCAAGCTAGTCATCCCATCACGGAGCTATATCAAGGGGTAACTATAATTGCCAACAAGTGGACTTTGAATCTCTTGATATTAATCAAGCGAAATAATAATAATATGACTTGTAAGTCATGAATAAACCTCCTTTCCTCATAAATAACTTTTTGAACATTCAAAGTTCATAAAAACCAATCAACCTTTTCTTGTAAAAGTAATTTTAATTTTCTAAAAAGGATAACAAAACTTCTATATAAAAATGATTGACAAAATCATTCATTCTTTTCACTTCCAAGAGTGAATAATAAAATATTGTAACCATTTTGAACCAAATTTCTAAATCAATCCAACCATTAAATAATAAATAACTTTATCACATAAAACCATATTTCAAAAGATCTAGCTACATAACGTACCTTGATCTTGCACAAAAGTATACTAGTATCTTCACTTATTCTTATACTTGAGCTTTCTCATAACCAACCAATAAGCAATTTACCACATGAAATTAATCATGAATTTAAACATGAATGACTTATCATGAGCATAATATTTTTGAGATAAGAATGAAAATATTTTTCTTAAACCAAAGAAAATTAAAACTTGAATAAGAAATATAAAACTAGAATAGATAGGAAGAGAAATAATAACTTTGAAGTAAGAGAATATGGATTCTTCAAAGTTTTTGTGTGGAAAAGATGGCTTAAGGTATGAGGTATTTATAGGAGTAGAATAGGTAGTATTTAATTTCAAAAATTAAATAGTTTGTAACCTTCACCATAAATTAGGAGATTAAACCAAGATTTGTAACCTCCATCATAAATTTGGAAGTTATAGGAAAGCAAAACTTCCTCCAATCACCATAAATCCCGTAGGAATATATGGCCCCTAAAAAAAATTTTTTTTTTTTTGGGTTTTCTGAAATTTTTTGACTAGGATTTAATATCAAAAGCTTAACAAATCCAATTTTGGCGCCATATTCCCGCCAAAGTAATTAAAAAACACTAAAAATACTAAAATACCCTTTGCTTTAAATATTTATTTTAGAAAATAAATATTTAATTATTTAAATAAATACTAAAAATATGGGGTATTACAAACATCGCCGCCATTACTATCATCAGCTTCACTTTTCACTATCTCTATCAAAATGGTGCAATTTTGATTTTGATTTTGGGGTTTATTAGGGTGAGGTGTGTCGGAATGTGCAAAGAATCAAGAAATTTGTGGAGGAGAATCAGAAATTGGCTGCTGAATGTCCGACTTTAGTGGACCAGTGTTGGAAGTTGGAGAGAGAATGTTCTTTATATGATCACGATCGCGAGGCGTTGATGAAGTTTGGGAATGAAGCAGATGAGAGAGCCAAGGATGCTGAGATTAAGGTTACTCTGTTGGAAAATGATTTGAAGTAGCTTTCAGAAGAAATTAAATATTACAAGCATCAATGTGAGATGCTTTCGGTGAGTATGCAGTTTTATTCTAAGTTTTATTCTTTTGGATTTTGTGCTAATAATTTTCTGTTTTTTTAACTTGAAAATTTGATTGTATTAATTTTGTTGGTTATGTCTGAAAATGGTTTTTGATCTAATTATGTAGTATGAAAGAAGCAACCTTGGTTTGGGTTTAGTGTAGAATTTGCTGGATGTTATTTGTGTGTTTGTATAATGGAAATTATAGAGCAAAAACGATGTCATGTAATTGCAGAGAAAATGGAGAAAAAGAGAGGAGAGAGAAGAGGGAGGGGAGAGGGACTGGTGGTTGAGGAGGGGGAGGAAGGAGAGAGGTGGCAGTGGGGTGGGAGTAGAAAATGGTAAGAGTGGGATGATTGTTATTTCACTAGGAACACTACAAGAGGGGGGGTGAATTGTAGTGTGGAACTTATTGCCCAAATAATGCGGAATTTAAAACATAAGCAATAAGGAACTGAAAGTGCAAGAGAGATTTTTACGTGGAAACTTCTTGTCTCAATACAAGAAGAAAAACCACGACCTACTCAGGATTTAAACTCTTCACTATAATAGGAAATCTCCTATGATTCAACCTATTACATACTCAAGTTCCACTCGGAACTCCAACTCTCTCACAATCTCCACTCTATACTCTAGACTTAACTCTAAGTCTTTCAAGAGTTCCACAACTCTTTACAAAAGGTTTACTCAAACCCTTCACCCCTAGATAGACTTCACCCTAAGTCTACGCATACACAATAAGAACTTACTCAAGTTCCTAACTCGAACTTACTCAAGTTCCTAACTCGAACTTACTTAAGTTCCTAACTCGAACTTGATACAAGAATTCACTCAAACCCTTTACCAAGTTCCCATTACAAGAGTTCACTCAAACCCTTTAACCCCAAACTCAAATACAGACGCTTGATAATTTGGTTTAACTCTAGTATATAGAAACTGAATAACTGTAAAGGAACATGGCACTCGTAGGAACTTGAAACTCAAAGGAACTGACTCAAACAAGGAATAAAATATAATTCTTTTGTAACGTATTCCTTAAGCCAAACTTATGGAATGACATAAGTCTAACACTATGGAAAGACACTCAGACAATTTGAAACTCAATTGAACTTGTATATTTATAGCAGTCTTTTAAATGAACGTGGATGAATCATGTGTTAGTGGTTAAACCATTATCCCATGATGTTCCTTACACGAAGGAACACGTTCCTTATCATGTCCCATGATCCCATGATCTCAATATGAACGTGGATATATTTTAGCCACAACTCCTAAGTAATAGGAGTTCCTTGAGCTTTCGAAAATCAGTTAGTTTATAAAACAATTTATCATTAAAACTTAATTTAATCTTTAAGAAAATATTATCTTTTAAATAAATATTCATAAAAACCGGATAAATATTTTCTTATCTTTTTCAAAAAAAAAATCTTTTCCTTAAAAGATTTTCTATTCTGATTTTCACTTGGGTAAAACTGATTTCCTATTATTTAGGCATGACTTACTCAACTTCATAATTGTACCGTTATATTACTGACGCCTAAGCTAGTTCCTTGTAATAGTTAGTTCCTTTAACTTAGATTAATAGACTACCACGTCTGTTCCTTTAGAGAGGAACAGACAGACAATTTCTTTAACAATACTCATTATACGTATTATAAATCTAGGCTTTTTATTTTCCAAAAATGAAAAGATAAAATTAAATTAATTAAAATCATATTCCAAAGAAACCGATTTTATTAAAACTTATCTTTTATTTTAAAACTAAACTTATCTTTTAAAACTAAAACTTATCTTTTATTTTAAAACTAAAACTTATCCTAAAACAACTAATGCACATTATTTATAAATATTTAACCACGTAGAGATTTATTAAGAAATAAACTCTAAATAAATTCTTATAGATTAAGATATAATATGCATCAGATTTATTGACTCTTAAATACTTTTGACTCTAAGTTCCACGAGTTCCTTTGACCTTACGAGTTCCTTTAGACCTTGTTCCATTACCTTTCATATTTCCATATACTTACATGAATCCTAGAAAATAAACTCATATTTTCTGCCTTCATGCTCCATGCTGCTCCAACTCAAGAACCGCATGTTGATAGCTCCACCTTTGGAACTTCAGTGTGCTAGTTCCTTTAAGAAACTTCGCACTCATAGTTCCTGCTCAGGAACTTCTTGTTTCAACTCTGAAACGCTATATTGCTGCTCCCACTCAGGAACTGCTCCAGAACTTCATATTCAATGTTCCTCATAGGATGTACCTAGGAACCGCTCTATTTGTGTTCCTTATAGAACTCTTTTAGGAACTTCACTTGTTGGATACCTTCATGTGTGATATATTCAACCTTTGATGACTTGTTTCATGTTAATGTAATATGCACATCTCAAACACACATGTTAGTTAGATAATCATCATTTGTTTACAATCATCAAAATACTACATGACTCAACAATGATAAAAAAGAAAAAGAAAAAAAATTAAGTAAAACCAATAAGAGCATGACACGTGACATTTTAACCTGCTAAACCGGTTCTTTTAGATCAGGGGTGTATTTTTAGCGAACCTCCCCAATAGTTGGGGGTATTTGAAAATAACTCAAAGTTGGGGTTATTAAAAGCGGACGGGCTATAGTTGGGGTATTCTTATCCATTTTTCCTAAGTTTATTATAAGTATTTGGTCAAGCAGCAGGTGATAGTCTAGTGATATTGACGTCACCTCCGATCTCAGAGGTTATAGGATCGAGTTTCACCCCCTTGTAAGGAAAGAACCCCAATTTCCCCCTTCCTTTCAAGGGACTTCATCTTATCTTGAAAAAAAATATTCTAAGATACTTCAATGAAATATATAGAGGAGATAAAGGAGATTAAGGAGAGGAAAGTAGGCATGTTCATTTGGCCCAATAAAATCCTTCAATGAGCCTTTTAAAACACATATGACCCGATCCTTATTATAAATGGGGCGGGTCCTTAAAGGGTCAGAGAAAAAGAGGGCTAGAATGGGTTGGGGGCGGTCTTGAAAGAGTTTAAAAGATTTTTCTTTTTTGAAACTAGGCATGCTCATTGGGCGGCGGCCCAATAAAACCCTTCAATGAGCCCTTTTAAAACACATATGACTCGACCCTTATTATAAATGGGGGGGGGGTCCTTAAAGGGTCAGGGAATAAGAGGGCTGAAACGGGTTGTGGCAGGCCTTGAGAGGGTTGAAAAGATTTTTCTTTTTTGAAACAACTCCACTCTTTGTCTCTTTCCTACCATTCGACTAATTCGATCATCATTATTTTCCCCCAAATCTTTTTCTCTCCTAGGGTTTTTTTCTCTATCATCTTCGTAGGTCTGGCAATTCGCACATCTCCTCTTCGTCGACCAAGCAATTTGCAACTCCATATGCTACTGAATGTAAAGTTCCACTAAACCCTAATTTTGCTCTCTTTTATTTAAAATGGTACAAAATAATTAAGTGTTTCATTTATTTTAGAAAGGAGAAAGTATGTATCTTCTCTGTTTTTTTATTAGTTAAAACATTTTGACTTTTCCATTGTTTATAGTTTCTATTTGCTCTTTCAATATATTACTACTTACAATAGCAACCATTTCGGTTATGAAACAGGTGGCAACCTTCAATCAAGTCTGCCAAGAGTGAAATCGGCGTAAGCTAAGAATGACTGAAATGAAGCAAACATAAACTACCATTCACTAGTAGAAAAAAGCCCATCTGATGCGATCAAAATCGGGCTTACGGATGCGGTTTTGGTCCACATCAGATGGGCCCACAGCAGCTAACAAAAGAATCTGATGCGGTTGAAAACCGCATCAGTATAGTAAAAATCTGATGCGGTTTTCCAAAATAACCGCATCAGATTGTGAATGTTTTGAAAAAAAAAAGGTTTACGCGCAACCAAGCCCACGAAACCAAAACTGATGGAAGCCGAAATCTTTATAGAATAATAAAAAGACAGAATCACCAAACCAAAAATTAGTAAATAATGAAACTATAAATTACTAGAGGGATTTACACCAAACCAGAAATTTACAGAAAATAACAACTAAATTACATCATAATTACAAAAAAAAACAATAAAAACACAAACAAAATAACAAAATAATTACAAAAAAACAACACCAAATAAACGAACAAAAACTAAAGAAATTTGAACAGAAATCTGACTATGCTAGGTCACGTTCGTTAGAAATTGAACAGAAATCCAGAAATTAGAAAAAAAAATGAAAAAGAAACTACAACGAACGCTAGGTCGAACAGGTTCAGCGCAATTTTCAGATCTGGTTGAACGCGATTTTCGAAGTGGTGGAGAAGAGTGAGTTCGTTGACTGGAGAAGACACAAAGCGGCGGCGAAAAAGAGCGAGATGTTGTCTTGTTCGTTGGTGGCGCGTATTCGTCGATGTTCGTCGTTGGGAGGAGAAAGGTGGGATGAAGATTGTGGAGACGGTGTTGTTCGTCGTTGCAAGGAGAAAGGAGGGAGGAGGATTCTGGAGTTGATATCAGACTGAGGGAGGAGGATTCTGCAGTTGGTACCGGACTGAGGGAGGAGGGAGGAGGGAGAAAGAAGGGAGGAGGATTCTGGAAACCGGACTGAGGGAGGAGGGAGGAGGGAGGAGGGAGGAGGGAGGAGGGAGAAGCTAGGGTTAATGAATGTGAGGGGCGTGTGTTTTATTTGGGCGACGCAGGGACTGGGCCATGAGGTTTTATTTGGGCCATGAGACGAACTGGGCGTGTGTTTTATTTGGGCTATAATATGATGCGGTCTCCCAAACCGCATCGGTTTATATAATCTGATGCGGTCCACAAGACCGCATCAGATTGTACTCCCCACTTTCCTTCCCATTATCTGTTACTAAGTGACATATAAGGCTTTTTCCACTAGTGATTGGGGGATGCGAGGAAACCCCCTCCGACCCTCAAGTCAGTATTGTATCCGTTTGAGAGAGAAAGGATAAAGAGAGAGGGAAAGAATAACGATGTTCGTAATGTACCTGAAGAATAGTACCAAATGGATATTTATAGATAGATGTACTATTCCTCTCCATGGGTGTGTAATCCTTATAGATGTGTATAACTGTGATGTGTCTGACATGAGGAAAGATTCATTTATTTTGTCTTGTTAGATGGCCGCTAATAGTGTTGTCGAACAGTTTCATTGAACTAATCTCAAGCATTGTATCATGGTTGCCTCTTGATCGCATCCTGGTATGATGTTGGACATGCTTATGCATTCGCTAGCGTACTTGAGTACTACACATACAAGTAGCCCGCACAACATCATTGGGGGTCGCAACCGCTGATGATGTTGTTTTGGGCACGAGCAAATCTAGTATACTTGGGAAGTTTTGAGGGTTGGAAAATTGTGATGCCAGGTGTCGCTTTAGGTGGTTGAAAATTTTCAAGAAGTTAATCATAACTTTTCCCGTAAATCCCGCTCACACATGCTGGTGACACTTATAAGATCCTAGCCGTTCATTTGGTCATTATATGGGACAAAACACCCTTTCTTTCTCTTTTATCCTTTGTTCTAACTTCTCAACCTTCTTTCTTCGTTTTTCTCTGGTCTGAACTTCGCCATAACTTGAAGCTTTCTTTGCTCAAGAATCGAACTTTCTTCATCCGAATTGCTCCGAAACGTTACCAGAAACCTTTTTAATCACTTTATGAAACTTGTGCTTCAAGAATTTTGCGTTTTCTTGCTCCTCATTTTCTGGGTATTTTGAGGTTTTCAAGTTCGTTTTTCCAGCCATTCTCTAGCGAAAGCTCAGATGTTTTGGTAGTTTTTTGCTCGGGAATTCTTCGTTCTCACTTTTCTGTGACTTTTGCTAACTTTTGGAATAATTCTTTTGCAATTTTTCGGGAGGTTTTTTGTTTCCAGGTATTCCTCAATTCTTCCTTATTTTGCCAAAGTTTTTCTTTCTTTACTTCCAATATATTGGACCAATCTGATACCCAAAATACCCCAAGTGACGTGTTCATGACCGAGAGCGATCCTTCTTCCCCTTTGTCTGCTAATAATGAACAGTCTTCCTCTAAGTCCAACCTTGGGGGGAAAAAAGACTAGGCTTTTAGCGGACATACCTCTTACTACCGAGAGAGAAAAATAACTTAGGTCTAAATTCCTTAATGATCCGTCAACTCATAAGGAGCCTGATCTAACCATGCAATACTTGACCGCTTGGCAAAGCAGAGATAAACAGACGTTGAGATAATTAAGACTTCAGATTCTTACTAGGAGAACCGTTAAGAATCCCCCACGAGACGCTGCTCCCGATCTTGATGTTCCTTCCCTTATAAAGCATGTCTGGTTAGGTAGCTTGGCAAACACTACGGTTGAAGTGTCCGATAACTTTTATGATCGCTTGAGAGAAATTGTTGCTCCTACTTACCCTTGTATAGTTGATCTAGGTGGCGATAAAGATTCTATGGCGACTGTTATGGCTTATCATGAAATTGTTTACTATTGCTCGGATACCCCTGCTGGTCCTTCTGCTCGCGTCACTCAGGACGCAACCGACAGAAAAAATATGAATGTTGGCCCCATTGTGCCTTTGTCTGAGAAAGTTATATAGGAGAGCTCCTTCAAAACAGGATTAGATGAGGAATTTGCCGGGGCTGCACGTCGATAGACCATCGGCTGCACCACTGTTTTTTCTTATCTCGAATAAAGAAGTGAAAGTCCGAGACTTCTTCCTTGTGTTTGAGAAGGTAGCTTCAAAGGGGGATCTCTTAAATACGTTGTAGACCATGTGGTCGATCATTGCAATGCAGCAGCTTTCTTTGATTCCAGATATTCTTGAGCATTTGTTTCCATTCGCCATTTGGACCCCAATCATCCTGAGACCTAACCACCATGTTCCAGTCCATCTTCCTTCGCTTCTCAATACATGCTGGCTGTTTTTTTCTAGCTGTCCCTTCTAGAAACATCTTGACGAACAGGTCGACTAGATAAGACCTGAACGATTCTCCTAAGAGCGTCCCTGGAGAGGAGCTGGATTGTTGGTAGTCCGTTCTAGATTCACCTATAAAAACAACATATTGTTCTTGATCTATTACTAGACGATCGTTGCCATCTTGGTCTGCAAGTCATTTAACACATTTTTCAGATGAGTAGTTACAGGGAATTCAACATTTTCCTAGATAACAAGTACTTGACTTTAATTAGGAGCATTGGACGGAGGCATATCCCTCCCCCAAAGTGAAAGATCCTCATATACTGTGTCTTCTACTCAAATATGATAACTGTGATTTCTAGCTAAGTTGGACGAGTGACAATCAATCATCATTGCGTCTCTCCACAGACGGCGCCAAATGTTTAGTCTACTTGTAGGTCAAGCAACTTCTTTCTTCGGTATGTTCTTGGAGAGACTTCTGCAACGATGCCTTAGCTCCACACTTCGAACCTGCAAAAAAGGAAACCAACCCGAGATGTTTAGGTGATGGTTCCCCCTCCAAAGGTTAAGTCACTATAGGTATGAAATTAGGTGTAGAGATAGAGACAGAAAGAGACAGAATATTTAAGCAGAGTAATGGCACATTATTCAACGATCTACGCTTTACCTGATTTTGAGGGGACTATTTGTAGTGTTTGGAATCTGCAAGTTGCCATTTAATGTCGCCGTAGAATAGGGGCCTTTGATTGTCTAGGCAATCAGGATATGACACGTGACAGGGTATGATTGGGGGATGAATTTCAGCCAATCATATGCAGCCATTTTGTGGGAATTGGGCTTTGATTATTCTTTATGGCCAAAGGTGGGCCTTAAACACTAGGGGAATAAAAACCCTTGAGAAAACTAATTTTCCATTTTCAAGGATACATGGACGCCTCTGATTGATCCACGTGTCCGCTCATCAGCCCTTCATTTTTAGGTCACAACAGTATCATTGTCCTCTTATGATTTCATCACTCACATGTTATTTTTACTAATCAAGACCTAAATAATTATTCTAATATTAATTAGATAATTTGAACAATATGTTAGGTTCCCAATAATTTAAATGCCTAATAACATGTCACTAAAAAATAGTCTTTTATGTGTTTCATGAACCAACCTAGACTAGTCTATTTTTAGGATGTATGAAAATATTTTTGGTTATTCTTTTGCATAAACTTGACATGAATCGGTAATTAAGTAGAGGCCAGAAATGGGAGAACGTGGTTCATGACCTTATTCGTACCTTCACCCTGAACTCAATCTTTGGTTCATTTACCATCTATAGAGTCAGGATGGAAAAATATACATTGGATAATAAGTCCCTAATTTGTCACTGCAATTTCTAAAATTCAATAGGTTTATGAGTCTTCCTGTAAAGACTTGTTGGCGACTTGAAGATCGATATAAAACCTTTACATTGAGTTATTCAAATACGCGTTCATCCCGCGTAGGCGAAATAAAAACACGCTCTCAATTTGGCGACTCCACTAGAGAGGATTTTTAGAAAAACTAATTTTTTTAAATGAGTGGGTGAAACTCGAAAAATACGATTCATACTTTTTTTGATGTCTTAGAATAAAATTACAGTTTAGCATATGTATGGCTATTGTTTAAGTCACCATAAGGACAATCTTCCTTGCCTCATTAGCACATTTTCTATACGTAAGGCCACCCTCGGAGGGTTTGTACTTTATCCTTCCGAAATCTTCATGAGCAATAGAGTTAGATCGTAGTTATAAGCAAACCTACCTAACCATGACATTATTCTCTTGTTCCTAACTTTAGCACTAGAGTGCGTCTTACACGTGGCCACCTTTTGAAGTAAAGATACAAAGCGTAGGATTAATCTCTTAGTCATGTACCCTTTTTCAACCTTAACCTAAACCTGACCATAGTTTCAAATGTAGAACTAGACTTTTAGATTGAAAATCTTGCATCCATGTTATATGAAATTTGCTTGTGATTACTATTTTTGCTTGTTATTAACTTGTAAAATTTTCATTGTTATGAATTGCGTCTAAGATAGTATCCAAAAATAAAAATATAATAAAGAACGTCAAATTTGGCCAAAACCACACCTAAATCTCCGAAAAGCATGTCTTGGGAGCAGTGTGCCAAATGCTTTAATTTGCGCCTGGCACACCGCTCTCATGCCAGGAGCACATCTATGCGCAGCGCGCAATAATGTTGCATGGCATTCAGTCTATGCATCGCATGTTTTTTGTCGATTTAGTCGTCGTGGTGGTCAATCATATGTTCTTCCCGACTACATTCGCGTAAAATCACGATCATGCTTGGAGTCCTTTTTATCTATAATTGAAACTCACCTTATTCAAATAAAAATCAGTCTTTTCGTGTATATCACCTAAGGTAGACTCTTTCCTAAACAGTGCATCTAGAAGAATGATCAGAGTAGATTTAGAGTCATCATGCATGTCTACCTTCTCCCTGTTATCCAGCTAATGTTCCCTATTAATCTTACCCTATCATAATCAATCAATTTTAAAAACTTACATTTTTCGAAAACATTTACTAATCATCATCATGCCACCTATTTGACAAAAAAAACACTTTCAAAATTAATCCATCATATTTTCCGAATTAAAGACTAAAACAAGGGGTCCCATTCAAAAAACGAATTCCGAAAATTCTAAGCCTAATCGAAAACACTTTCATTCAATACAATTCAATCAACCCAATTCAATCCATTTGCATTCATTTTAGGCCCATGTGCATTAGAGTCCATTTTGTATTCATATTAGTCCCATTCGAGTCCATACATTAACTAGCATTATGGTCTATCTTAGACCCGTATAAGTCTAGTTCGTGTCAAAATCTAGGCCCATTTGCATATTTATATAAACCATAGTCTAAGTCTAATCCCAATATATTCCAATCGAGGTCCAATCCTAGTCCATTTCCAATCTCAAGCACATGTGCATTTCCATGTCTAACTTCAAAACTAGTATATGACTAAGTCCAAAATTAGGTCCATATAAGGGCCAACTCATTCCAAATCCATATAGCACGAAGTCCAAACCATTAAGTCTAGCGAAGCTACTCATGCTTAAAGACCATAACGGTACCCTTTGACCTAGCGAAGCTAGTCATCCTTATGAATATCATGGCACCATTTAACCTAGCGAAGCTAGTCATCCTTAAGACCATAACGACATCCTTTGACCTAGCGAAACTTGTCATCCATAAGACCATAATGGCACCCTTTGACCTAGCGAAGCTAGTCATCCGTAAAACTATAATGGCACCCTTTGACCTAGCGAAGCTAGTCATATTTAAGAACATAAGGCACCCTGTGACCTAGCGAAGCTAGTCATCCTTAATACCATAGCTACACCCTTTGACCTAGCGAAGCTAGTCATCCCTAAGATCATAAAGGCACCCTTTGAGTTTAGGGAAGCTACTCATCCCTGTAAGACCATAATGGCAACCCCTAAGTCTAGCAAAGCTAACATTCCTTAAGTCCACATAGATAATTTTTGAGTTTATCCTGCTTAGTTTAATGTAAGTTCCAAAGTCTAGTTGTTTAGCTTGCTTGCTCACCCGTAAGTTCAAAGTCTAGTTGGCTAGCATGCTTGCCTTAAGTTAAGAGTTTAGTCTCCCTTATTATCCATCCTTTCTTAAAGTCTAGCCTACTTACTCACCCGTATGTTCAAAGTCTAGTTTCTCCTATCAACATCAAAGCCCAATCATTCAATCAAGTCTGCTTTCTGGTAAGCGTTTGTCGTGTACTCCTAACCAAATATAATTAACCTACTTTCATGCACACTAAGTAAGTATAATGGAAGCAGGGATCGTATCCACAGGGAGCAAATGAACTTGATTGGAAATTAGCAAATCAAGAACCCTAGTATGTACTAAGGCCAAAGCAACCGAATAGGGGGATTTGGAACAATGTAAGTGATCTAAACTACTCACAATACTAAAACACGAAGAGATTACAATATAAAAGGCCTTGGACTCGGTTAGCATCCACCCTAACCTACTTTGTGATCACGAAACCTTAACCCTCAACCTCTCCTATGGTCACCTATTGAGAAGTCGATACTTCTATCCTCCTAGATCGTGATCTAACACACGATCTGCGTGGTTTGAACCACTCTTACTATGAATTAACTCAAATGAATCGCACTTAAGTTCAAACCAAAGTAGCATTAAAAACGAGGAACACAATAGGATCACTAATGTTATTAAAGCAACAACATTCAAGTAATAAGCTATGCTTCTCTAAGTGCACAAGATTAATGTTCAGCATTTAATCAAACACCTAGTATGCTACATGGAGCTAGGAACACAACAATCCGATTATGCACCTAAAACTAGCATTAGATGATTCACACAACATTACTAGTAACGTTCCTAGCAAGGATTATGCAAATATCATGGAAATACATACAAGAAGCATCACAATGACCATAAGAAGATAGAGAGTAAGAAGTTCTCACAAGGAGATTAGAGCTTCAATAACCAAATCCAAGATGGGAGTTTAAGCTAGCAAATCCATGAAATTCATTACAAATCTAATAAGGAAGAGTAGAAGAAACATATGGAACTCTCTTTCTCTCTCTACCTTTTTTTTCCTAGTAAAGCTAAAACTAAAACTGACTGAACCTCCTTTCCCTCCAAGGGAGGAAAAGAAAGTAAAAAGTGCAGCGGCAGGGGTCGCGACTCGCGACAGAGCTCGCGGCTCGCGACAATAGGCAGGTCGCGACTCGCGACACTGATCGCGGGTCGCGACGAGCCGTCTGCCCCAAATCTAACCAAAACACCAAAAATAAAAGGAGAGAATAAATAACTTGGCTTTTGAGGAAGCCATGAAGCTGTAGAACTGAAGTGATCAATCCTCGGGCGACAAATAACTATGAAGCTCGAACCACGGACCTCGAAACTCGGAAGATGCATCATAAAGGACAACGAGCAAGGGCTCCGGGATACAAAAAGTGATCGGAGGGCTAAGATCGGCCCTCGAGTGTGCCATCATGTAAACTACTTCCTAAACTCCTCAAATCACAACATCCTCCGGCAACACCTCCTAACGTCAAATATCTCCTAAATCCCGACACTAAGCTCGTACCGACACCAAAAACGCCTCGAAATCCGCCTAAGATTGGCGGATAACTTGGACACATCACTTTCATTGTCCACTCCGGTGTGGTCCATGTTTGCATATGCATATAGTTAGGCCCATGTCAGCATCATGGTCAATCCCATACTAGTTCCATACCATACCCATTTCTAACTTTCATTTCCCCTTTCCATTTCTCACTCATTTCTCCTTTTGAAAATCATTTTTTAAAAACGTATAATCAAGGTCCACTCGAATCTGTTTAGGACCGGTCGAGAGATTACAACTTACAAACGCCTAATGAAGGAACAAAATATAAGCCTACTCTAAAGCTCATCAAATGCTTCTGACTACCTTAATTCACAATAGAGGTCTGATCACTTTCATGATAGGGCCTACTCTAACCCTACACCTAAAAGAAAATTCATTAGGTGCAACCTATTTTTTTTACTCTATGTTCCAACGAAATAACGGATATCTAACATCAAGTGTCAATTACCATCAATGCGCTTCAAAACATGGTCGATGACAATATAATTCTAATAATAGCTAAAACGAGAATCAACATCACCAACAACCCCTGGTACTGCATCAATAATTCAAAGGCTTAGTCTTTTATTTCTGGTTTCCTAGAATAAGTCAGAGAGTCCTTACCCTAAGCTATTTCTATTCTTTCCCATCGAGTCTATGTCACTATAGGTTTCATATATTATAGCCTTTCCATTTTCATTTTATTTTGTTTTTATTTTCATTGGCCTTTCACCATCGTATATCCTTCTAATTCAATGATAAAACTTAAATCACCTAATGACTTTGATTAATAAAAAAAATAAACAAGAAATAAAATGGACATACTTTAGTTACATCCCTCCATCACCTTCCATAAGCCATCATCCATAAACAATCTCATGCAACCCACAATAAAAAAATCCCTCAAACCATCATCCTCCATGATCCTCAACCATATAATCAAAGCTCCACAAAATATTAACCTTCAAACCTTCCACTACCCTAAACCAAATGCGTGTGTGCAAGCCTTACTACATAAAAAAAAAAATCAATGTCGGGCAAAAATTAAAAAAAAAAATTGAAAAATTCAAAGTGCAAAAAAAAAGAAAAAAGCAAAACACAAAGCAAAAAAATGCAAAAAGAAAAAGCCACGTCAAAGAAATAAAAATTCAAGCTAGGGGGCTTGCACAAAGTTCTACCCCCTCATTCAATTTCCATCGATCCAACAAAACCTTAACCATGTAATCCAATCCATGATCCTTACCTTAGCCCAACCAATTAAACCTTCATCAAAACCTCTCCTTGTCCCTGAAGGACTCTCCAACAATTCCATGATTTCTGACGGCATTTGACTTTGCTTGTATTAACTCAAAAAGAAGAATCCCCATTGAAAACACTAAACGCTCAATACAGATCAAGTAGATGCCAAGCAAGGCTCACAATACCTAATTCAAGACAAACTTACCCAAAGTGGGGGCTTCCTATATGTGGTGGTTCCTCCAAATTAAATCAAACTCCCAAAAAGTTATAATATGCGGATATCAGTTGTGGACCCCTATTATTTACAAAAAACAGTTTTCGAAAAGCATTCTATCTCTCTCTACTTATGCAGATCTCCTAATCTTGCATAACCCTGACTTTACAGTACATTTCATACAACCTAGTCTTCCATAACCCTGACCTTGCATGACGTTTCATCTTTCTTAGCTTTGCATAACCTTAATCCTTGCATAGCGTCTCATGCATCCTTAGAGAGTCTAAGTTTGCATATTTGCATCATTATATGCCTTAATTGTGTTGTTTACTTCTATCTGCTAACATCTTCTTCTGCAAGTTATTAGATTGCTTGTAGTTATTGTCTCACATACTAACTTTATTTTGCAGAGACCGGCGATATATAGATCAGTTCTAAACTGCAGAGCGTTTAGAATAGTTCTTCTTCCTAATTAATACCGTATACTTTGACTTTCCGTTTCCTGAACCTCGGTAAAAGTGAAGGCTTCTATATTCACAAAATCGTGTCTCCCCATTGAGTACCCAGTGATGAAACATATTGCGGTCTTAATTGGTATGACCGAAGGGGAGAGCAGTCTGAAGATCCTTAAACTATCTTAAAAGTGTAAAGTTTATTTTAATGATCCAAAATTCTATTTTTAAAGCCCAATTAATTATTCATGATAATTAGTTGTATTTTGAGCCCATAAAGAATATTTCAAGCCTAATCTTTAGAACAAGCTCAAATAATTGCTTAATAATAATTAATTGCTTTATTTAAATAAATAAATATTTTCAAAGATATTTTTATGATTGAAATCGGATTTTATCCCGTAAAATCATATTATAGGATTTAAAGAATAAAAGAAAATCATCTAAAACGTATTTTATTAAAAGGTTGTCAAAGAGTGTCAGGCACAACGTGGTGCACCTGGCGCACCACGTGCGCCCAGCGTGCAGGTCCAGCTGTGTCAGGCGCACCAAACTGCGTCTGACACGTGGCTTTGTGCGTGACACAGAGACGTGTGTCTGGCGCACTCCCTCTGTGACGCGCAGACTGCTTTTCTATCTTTTTAAAAGTATTTTCCTATAAATACTTTGCAATTTTCCAAATTAAAAGAGACTACGACTTCAACACTTCGACTTTACACTTCAACCTTTACGAATACGCTTACAAAACCTGTCTAAAAACTAATACTTCCAAACAAAAACACAAATACATACATTCAAGTACAGACATACACACATACTTTCTTCAGGGTTTACGATTTCTCGTCCCGAAGGTTGTCAATCTCTCATACCTAAGCCGCATAGGTATAATCCTACGGGCCCTTGAATAGATCTCGATTTCTATATTGAAGTTACTAACTCTTTCTTTCCATGATGTAGATCTTTAATATCAAAATTGCTCCTTTGTATATTCTAACCTTTTTCTCTTCTTATTTATTTTTATTACATATGCACATTATATGATTGTCTTATTATGCTTTCATCACTCACATGTTATTTTTGCTAATCAAGACCTAAAGAATTGTTCTAATATTAATCAGATAATTTGAACTACCTGCTAGGTTCCCAGTAATTTGATTGTCTAATAACATGTCACTAAAAGATAGTCTTTTATGTGTTTCATGAACCAACCTAGACTTACCTATTTTTAAGGTGCATCAAAATAGTATTTGGTTTACATAAAACTTGACATGAATCGATCATTCCCGAAAGTCAATCTTTGGTTTATTGACCATCTATGAAGTCAGGACTGAGAAATCTATATTGGATATGTCCCCAATTTTTCCCTGTGATTTCCCAATATCTAATTAAGTTTATGAGTTTTCCTTTAAAGACCTGTTGTCGAATTCAAAATATTTTCAATACAAAACCTAAAATGAGGTAGTCAAATACGCGCTCATCCCGCGTAGGCGAAATATAAACATGAATTCAATAAGCTTTGTTCACAACGAAGAAAGTTGCTACATTAATGCAATAAGAATAAGTCAGGCAGCAGGCGGTAAATTTTTGTTGATTTGGAGTAGTTTCTTATTTCTCTGTTTGGTTGGATCAATCTTCAAGCCTAGGAAAGGTTTTGATTGGCCAAAATCGTGGTGGAGCTCATCCCATAGCGTTTTAAAGGTGATTTTTAAGAAACATCCAACATTTTTCAGTTTTCTATGTAGGCTGAATGTATCTTTTTTAGGCTTTTAAATGATGTAAGGTCTATGTAAACATAGTTAATATAAATAGGGAAGGTTTGTGTTCAAAAAAATGGAGATTTTGTTGTGTATTTTGAGCGTCACACTCAAAGAAAGGAGAGTTATCCATGCGTTTGTTGTGAACCGGTTTGGTTCTTTAATAAAATCGTTCTAATTACTTGTCAATCATTGAATTGAGAGTGATGCTTTGAAAGTAGGTGTTATTGATTGTTCATTACAATAATAACATCCTTGAGTTAGTGTATTTGGGTTGAAAAGTTGGTGGTTGTTCGAAGTTCATTCGAACCGGTTGTGTTCTTGTTTTCTTCTTTTTGTTTTATGTTCCTCCTTGCTCTCAAGGCCTAGGTCGACATATATCACTAACACTAGATCATGATATTTAGCCTACAATTAAAAGGTGGTGAGACACTACTTTTAGCCAAATCAACAAGAAACACGTCAAGAAAAAGTTAAAGCTAGGATAAACATGAACTTGAAGCCATAGACCATATCAGGCTAAGCTTTATTCTCTTGCAAAGAAGTTTGAGAGGGTGAAGAAAAAGCAAAATAGATTTCGAGTTTTCTATCTATTTAAGAGATAAATATAAATACTAGAATCGAGTCAACAAAAGTTGGTTGAAAAGATTCAATTGAGTTTGAATCACTATGTAGTAGGACTACGAGGATCTCAAAATCGAACAAAGTCCACATATTGTTACCAATAAACTAATTTCTACATGATGGGCCTAGAATGGGGAAACATGCAAATATTTGTATGAGATCATGTATTATGAGTTCCATTTAATTGCTACAATTCATGATAATTTTTCGGATTTTTTCAAATATTCAATTCAAAATATTCGAAAACTTATGTTATCAAGAAAAGATATCGGAAATATCCGATTATCCAATACGAAACTTATTTTATGAATTTTTCCTTCCAAAAATTAATTTCAGTTTTCTAATATCCAGTCTATTTCGCTTTTTAGCGAAATTCAAAATCTATGTTACAAATTTCTTATTTTGAAGAAATATTTACTTTCCGTATTGTGAACATATTGTGAAATGAAATATGCAACGCAATGCAATGTTTTGCTTCACTATGTAGGCATTACCTTGTAAATGCCAATCGCCACATTGTAAATTTTCAAATCTCATGCTTCCACCTTACGTTCAATCATTGCAAATGTTAAATTGGGGGTAGAGACAAATAAATTGTTGACAAATGCCAAACACCTACAAATCCCAGAACAAAATCAGCAGGAGAACCCAAGGTCCGGATAAACAAATATGATTAGAAGATGTTTCAATGTATAATTTGCATTTCAGAAACTTAATATTGAAGGCGAGGTAAAGCAGACACTAAACAATAACCAAAATGCTTCTTGGCAAAATCTCTCAAGCGATAAGATGGCAAACAGTTACAATCTAAATCGAACCAAAAAGATAACATATCACTAAACAAAATGCGACATGGCTTAAATCCCCAAAATAAAGATCTAATCTTCCTCCTCAGCCTCATTCTCAGCAATGTTGAAGTACCTCAACTCGTACACATTACGATCCTTGTTGGAAGCAATAACACGAAGCCAGTCACGAACATTGTGCTTCTTCAAGTACTTCTTTGTCAAGTATTTCAAGTACCTGGAGAAAGATTCAAAACCCAGATGAATCAGTAACCTTATTAATTAAGCAGAAATCAAATGGAAAATACTATTGGTTGGACAAATCTGACTCAAATTGAAAACAGGCAACCACAATAAGGCAAATTATACAATCGTAATTAGAAAATGGCAATGGAAAACAAAAAAAAAAAATTATTGTCAAGCACATTGAACCCTAAAATTATCAGAATCAGTCAACACACACCTACATCCACAAGTATCGAACAATTCCTCACATCAGAACATCCACAAGTCCAAGTGCATCCCAAGTTCAACAAAAACAATCAGATACTAGAAGCCTTCTAGCATGTCACCATTAATATTGAGTCTAGACACCAGTAAAGTACACCAGCTCGATAACAGAAGTGACATTCAGTGAGGGAACAGGTTAGATCGCTTAAAGCAGTAGTCGTTAGAGGTGGCAAACGGGTCGGGTACACGTCGGGTCATAAGAACATGTTAAGTAGAAATTTGTAAAAACAAAAACAGTGCACAAGTGAAAAGTTCACTGGAGATTAAAAAAAGCAAAGCTATAATCTTCTTAGATTGCTTAGAAAAGCTTTTCTCAATCTAAAAGACTAGTGAAGCAGTATGCTCTACAACTACAGATTTCATCAAAATAAAGAGCAGGGACTACAAGGATGAGGAGCTAGCTCATGTGGTAGAGCACTCCCCTCTGATCCTTGAGGTCAGGGGTTCGATCCTTACCCCCAGCATTATGTTGGGGTATTTCCTTAGCATGCTTTACCAGCCAATGTGCTGGTAGTTCCTACAAGGCTAGTAGCCTTGGTAGGGGTTAGCCCTTGGGCTGACTTAATTTCCTAATATATAAATAAATAAATAAAAAAAAGAGCAGGGACTACGAAACAAACAAACAATTTCGACCCAAAGCCAGAGAAATCGACAACCAACTCAACTCAAATACAACAAACCATCAGAGAAATGACTTCTTCCGATAGTCCAACTTCATTTTCCAAATGGCATAAATGTACAAAAAGAAACCGCTTTAATTCACTCATAGACAAGTTGATTAACTCCTAATCAACCATCAAGAACATACGTCTATACCAATTAATAATTTGATAATAAAAAAAGGCATGATAAAGAATATACAACTTTAAGACTTTACAGCACAGTATTAATACAGCTGATATATGAGATCTCTAATACACGATAATTCAATCAACGAAAAATGTCGAAAAAAAATCACATGCTTATAGACTAAACATTTCACATCCACATAATGAATCAAAATATAGTAAAAACAAAACCCTACATCTAATCATTTTAACAATAATCACTCCGAACACCTAAACCCTATCAAGCCTACATCAAAACATTTTAGCAAGTACAAAGAAAAAATTCTATATAATAACTTTATTAGAAGTTAAAACAAATATACAACTTTTTCACGATTTTATAATGTAACTCAATGTCAAATTACTACCAAAACACCATTTCAATAAATTAAAAAAATACCCATAACACGAAATGAAAGTAATGAACCAAAACCAAGCTCAATGAAAAGCCCTCAAACCCTAAAAACTTTCAAAACCCAGATATCATACAAATTTAACACCAAAACAAAAAAATTAAAAAAAAAATACCCATACAACAAAAATGAAAATAATTATCATACGAAAAAGGAGAATTAAATGACCTCTTGGAGAAATTGCTGTCAGAGTTAACAGTGATCTTGTTCTTTTCACGAGTAACAGTGACAGAATCACCGAGGGCACCAGCTTTACCGCCGACCTTAATTCTCTCCTGAAGAAACTTTTCGAGTGATGCAATATCCATGATTTTGTCTTCGACAGGCTTCGCGCAATCAATGGTGAAGGAAGCACCCTTCTTTTTGCCCTTGGCACCACCTACGGCTGATCCTCGGCTCATTTTCACGTTTTTTTATTTGTGCTTCTTCTGATTCTTCTTTGATCTGCAAAAATTGACAAACAATACCACAAAATATTGAGGATGAAAGTTAGGAGAGAGAAAGAGTTTGCAGAGTAGGAAATGAGAGAGAGAGTGTGTGTACCAGAGCGGCGAAAATGAGAGATGAAAGAGGAGAATAGGGTTAGGGTTTTAAGAGAGTGTGATGATATATGTGGGAGGAATGTTTAGGGCTTTTGCGGCAAGAGGCTGTTAGTGGTCATGGATGGGCTTGTGATGGGATAAAAATTGGAATTGGTGTGTTTTGAGCCCATTTGGTGGATTGTCTATGGCCTATGGGTTTCGTCTTTAGACTTTAAGTGGGTCATTTTAATTTAAGGATTGGGGTGAGCAGTGGTTGGTTGGTCTTGATTGATCTTTGAGTTTTTTTCTTTCTCTCTCATTTCCTTCTTTTTACATCTCACATCCCACTAATTTTCCATCAACTTATCTTCTTTTTTTTTTCTCACAATAGGTAGACTAGTCTTACTTGGCTTTTATATTCTCTCTTTTGCTTTTGGTATACTCCATCATATACTCTCCTTCCTCCCAAAAATGTTATTATTCTTATATAGAGTAGATAATTTCTATTTATGTTTTAATTAGTGATATATTAATTTATATACATTTTGAATAATTTTAGGTAGGAGAATGTTATTAGAAAGAAAAGTAGGTTGTGAAAAAATATATCAAATTTAGGCTCAATTTATAGATAATTTTTTTTATAGTTGTAATGTAAATTTTTAAAAAATTTATAAGCTGATTTTATTCACTTTAAAACAAAAAAGCAATCTTGTAAAAAAAAACAGCAACAATAAAGCAATATTGATACATATGACATCACTTCATTTGTTGCTATCCACACCATCCAAGGCATAGTTAGTCAAGCATTCTAGACCAACCAACTCCAAGGGCCATTTGCTCCAATAGAAAAACTAAGTAAAGCTAGCTTTACTTTTTGCTAGACCAACCAAAAACAACCCCGTTGCTCATGCTCTAAAGAGATTAGTCAAACTGGTGGGTTTTTTTAGTCAAACTACATATTTTATAATAAAATTAAACTTTTGGTCGGGTTGTTACGTTATTGTTTGTTGATCACTAAATAAAAATGTGTTACGACATTAACTTTAGTTTTCCGATGTGTAAAACTCATGTGCAGGTTAATATCATAGAATAAAATAAGGAAAATAACAAGTCACGTGACCTGCACATGGGTTTTATTCACCGAAAAATTACAGTTAACCTCGAAAAAAGTTTTTAAGTAGTCGTCAACATACAATAACGTGACAAAGGAATATTTGTATATATTTTATAAATAAGAGAGTTTCTCTCAAAAAAAAATGAAAGTAAGCTAGTTATTGACAAAAATTCTAATATTCAGTAACATAGCATTTAATAATTTGTGATTATATTCAATAATGTAGCATGTTAGAATTTGTAATTATATTCAATTATGTAGCATGTTAGTATGTTATAATATATAGTGATATTAACTTGTCATGCGACAATTTAGTGATCAATGATGATTAGTTAGACTTACTAGTAATTACAAGATAATAACGACGAACGTGGGTAGATATTGAATACTTTAAATTGATTAAATACATCAACAATTAACATAACTGACAATTAGGCTCAATCGAGGCCTTTAGGTAGTGAGAGTGTGGACCTTAAGGGATATGGGCCACGACACACTAGATTTCGTGGTGTCATGGATCGACTAGGGCGAGGACAAAAGATCGATCTTATGAGGAAGGGTAGAGGAGGGAGATTTGTTGTGGAATCGTCGGGTTCCGGACTTAGTTGGACTAGGAGTAGGACCATTGCTAGTGATACTTCCTGGTTAGTTACCGTATCTATGCCCGGGGGGCCTCTTGACGGTAGCATGATTCCTAGTTCGCAGGGTCTCGTTTGCGCCTCTATTTACGATAACCCGGAGACTCGAGAGGTTATTATGTGTCAGAATCGTTCAGGTGTTTTGATACTTTGCAGGGTTGGGGGAACAACCAGTTCGATCAGCAGTTGCAAGAGCATGCCCATGCGTCTAGTCTTACTCATCTGTCATATATTATGTTTTCACACCTTGACTTTCCATTGATTACATCATTTGTAGAAACATTAGCATCCCGACACAAACATGTTTCACTTGCCTTTCGGAAAGATGACGATCATGTTGCATGATGTTTGGCAGATTATACGAGTGCCTATTAAGGGTCGCACTGTGAGTGTGCTTTTCCACCTTCTGATTTGTATGTTCGATACGAGGAGCTCCTCCAGTGTACTATTGAGGAGCTATTCAGCAGAACGCACCTATTTGGAAGAACGTGGCGTTGGTATTTAGGAGATTTTTGACAGATGCAAGCTGCCACGTCGTCCCGCTGATGCGAAGCTTCATTCTTATCCACTTCTCACACTTGGATGTACGTTGTTCACAGATAAAAGTGGTGCCCGGATCTTGCCCCGGAACATTTTTCAGTTGGATGACCTTGATTCATTATCGAGGTACTCATGGAGCTTAGTGACTTTAGCGTATCTATATAGTCAGCTAGGGGTGGCGAATAGGCAGTCGACCAAACAGTACTTTCCATAATCGGGCTTAGAGAAACGGTTTAGTGTACAATAATCACAAAGCCCGGGCTAGAAAGTGAAATTATCACATCGTCAGCAAGGTTTTTGTTCGACTAGAGTCAATTCGGAGACGCCTTGACACCATTCAAGCTTCAGAATTACGCAATTTATCCAATAATAAATGTAGTTGTATATTACTAGTACATTAAATAAATCCAATTGTACATTTCTCCTATATTCAGGTAATTTGGATGTCATATGGGGATGATCCGGTTACCACGGTTTCAAGAACGATGTATGTCGCTTGCATACGTTATCGAGATATTGTTGAGTCTTACAACCAAGATCGTGTACTATGACAGTTGGGTTATGTTCAGGTTATTTCTTCCTCAATTTCTCAATATGAGTTTGCATATAGACCAAAAAACACGGAGAAGTGTGAGCTTGAGTTCCCAATAGCATCAGCGAAGTCATCATGGTGGTGGTTACGCCTGTAGACACCAAAATTTGAACTCATGTTATGTGTAAAATTTTGCAATAAATATTTTTGAAAAGAAATAAAAATAATGAGAGTTATTGTACATCGTGGAGCGCGCTCCCCACCAAAGGCACGTTTCGGAGCGCGAGTTTCATTTTGTCGTATGGTTTTCCATTTTTATGTGTTCTGCAAACAATTTCGATTTAGAAATAAAAGTTTTCAAAATTGATTTTAATAAATGATTTGTTGGAAAATCATGCTCGCCTTTACTAATCTGACGAGTTTCCGTTAATTGTTTCAAGCTAGTTTTTCGAAAAACTGAAAAACGAGTCGCCATTGGGCACATGAATTTTAATCGTCTCTCAAAATTGGCGAGAATTAGTTTTCTTGATGGTCAAGTCATTGTTCATTGGATAAAGAATAAGAATATATTTTTCACCCACTCATCGCATCCTTTTATCCATTAGTTAATGAATAAGAATCATGAAAAGGAGTGAGAATAAAAATCAAATCCAAAGTGTAAGAGCCAAGAATCCGAAATTTTTCTGGAAGATTCGAGTTGTGCGTCAGGCACATGGTCATGCACCAGACACGTAATCATGCGCCTAGCGAACAACAGTGTCCTGCACAGACATAGGCCAGTGCGCCTAGCGCACGGTGCCGTGCCTAGCGCAGGCTCCTACATTTGTCGCAATGGTCCAGTAAGCTCTTCTTTCACGTTTTTCGATGCATTTCTACATTTTAGAACGTGCTGAAATTCGGATTTTGCCTCATTAGTGTAAAGATCAAAATCAAATCTAAAGAGAATGAGAATATTGGCATTTCCCATAAATTTGATAATGTGAGAAGATTTAAGGGGATTTAGTGATGTCATTAAGGTGATGTCATTAGTGTGATGTCATTAAGATAATATGAGATGTCAAAAAACAGATTTTTGAGTGGAAAATATGATTTTCTACCTTCTTCAAACCCTAATTCATCACCCCTTTTCCCTATAAATACCCTCATTTGTTTTTATTTTTAAAGAGAACAGCTTAACTTCACAATTTCTCACAACTTCAATACTACTCTCATTTTCTCTACTTCCTTCCTCTAAGAAAAAATATCATTCAAAAAAGAAAGCAAAAATTACAATTAGTAAGTAAAGAAATTCATCAAAGAAAAACACAAAAAAGGATTTTATTTAGTAATTAAGTGAACTTAGAAACTCACTCAGATACTAAAAAAATCATAAAAAAATAAATAGAAAACTTTACAAAGGAAGTGCTTCATTGAGTTAGCAAGGTGAAATTAAGTTCTTGTTATTCTTAATTATCCTCTTGATCATACTCTTTGTTTTCTCTTATCATTTTTTAATCTTTGCAGTGATTTGGGTATGTGGAAGTCCTAATAGGTTCCAACCTTAAATAACCCAACCTAGAATAGTCAACGCTAATGGGGGGACTCTTAGGAAATATGTGTTTATGTGATTTTTTTTTAATCAAGTTATTATTCATTACCAAAACACATGTTTTCATGAAAAATTCAAGTAGAGTTGTGCATAAGCACCTCCATAAAAGGAAAAATAATCACCTTAATTAGTGATCACATTTACGATTTTCAAGATGTCTTAGAGGTTTTCTTCCTAATTGAAGCTTTGGAAAACTACTCTTAATTGAAGATTATTAAGTCATTTGGAGAGAAATGATCAATTTTAGATCGAATTTGGAGCTTTGTTGTTTGGCTAATTGGAATTTGGCCATTTAAAGTGAGACACATGAAACGACCGAAAATCAATTTAGAGGTCATAATTACCAATCTAATTATGTAAAATTATATGATTAATCCATTTGAAGATGGAGAACAAATTTAAAATGTAAGATGGATCATCATATAATTTAACTTAGTTAGATTTGCAATTTTTCCTCTTAATTGAGATTGGATCATTTGATTCATATACTAAGATATAATGGCCCAACATGAAATATTTGTAACATTGATTGCTTATATTATTCAAAATGGATTGTGGAATTATTTATGAAAATTATGAATAAACATTTCTATGTTTTTTCATTATTTGAGTGATGTAATAACTATTTACAAAAAAATATTATTACAATAAAATATATAATCTATACAAAATCTTCAATCTTGATCTTCACCAAGAGGCTTCTTGATCTTCATCTCCTTGAATGGACTTTGAAATTCATGTTTATTTGTAAACTTGTGAAAATTAGAGATTAATTAACCTCTTTGATTTTGATTTTTTATGACAATATTTATTGATTTTTATTTACATGATAAAATGAGTCATTTTAAGATAAAATTAAAATTTCATGATTTTTAATTATCATTTTCGTAACAAAAGAAAACAATTTCTTTTATGAAACTTGAGTTAATCACTTTATTTCATTTTCCAGATTGCACTTTTGCTCTTGTACTGACTTGCAAAAATCACAACTTTCTGCAAAAAGCGTTAAATCGAGAATATGATACATCTATGGATAGGTCAGTGAGTTCTTTATGGTGTGTCTAAATTTCACAAATTTTTCGTGATAACTCGAATTATGGTAAATTTTATGTTAAAACCGGTCAAAACATAACCTTTATTCATTTCATTCTTTCAAATCTAACGCGAATTTTGGTGTGATCATTCTAGATACATTAAAATACTAGAATAAAAATTTTCACTCAAAATGGACATTTTTAAGACCATATTTGTTTATTTTCTTAACTAAATATAAAATCAGTATTATCGCCTATGCAAAAAGATGAGAGAGAAAGAAAGAGAGAGAGAGAGAGAGTGAGAGAGAGAGAAGTCCCCTCCAGTGGACAACGGTTCAGAGAAGGAAAAGCAGCCAGGGAAATCTTCAAGCAAAGCGAACATGCTTCATTGATTGTTTACCCATAGATGTAACCATAGATGAGTTGGGAAAACTCTTCTCGCCCTATGGAATCATAACCAACATCTTCATTCCCAACTCCCTAAGAAGTCAACACAGACTCCACTACGCGTTCGTGCAATTCCAATCCCACAACTCCCTGCACCTAGCAATTCAAAGAGAGAATGGAAGAAAATATGACGGGGCAAATTTGAGAATTTATGCAGCACGAAAAGATTGGCGAAAACCCACCACCTACCCCAAGCCATCCCTTTCCAAAACACCAGTCAAAGCGCCACACCCCCAAAATCCACCCCACCACCACCAAAACAAATATGCGTCTCTCAGAGACCATAGATCATACCGGGATGTTTCTGCCAATATGTACCAAAAGAAACCTCAAACCCACAGCAAAAAAACCAGCTTAACCCCTAACCAGCAAGTGAGAAATACCGAGAACCCAAACCCAGAAGTAAACCAAGAGCCTAACCAAACACATCAAATCATCCCACCTAAAGAAAAAGACCCACAACCAGAATGTTTCATGTTTGTCCCGGATACAGTAAGGAGAATGAGTTCCAGAATCCTCGGTGAAAAGGTCGAAACTATAAGAGATGAACTGGAGGTGAAGAAAATTAATGGTGATGAGACAATAGTGATCAAAGGGGTAAGGAGTAAAGAGAACGAAGAACTTTTCAACCGGAGTAGTATAGCCTTTGCCCACGTTTCCCAGTTATCAGATCAAATTTTAGAACACATCCTCAATGAAGGGGTTCTCAGCTTAACCATTAAGCCTATGGGAGGTCTCCTCCATATGATAACATTCAATACGTTGGAAGATAAGAAAGCGATGTTAGAAAGTAAGTGGTTAGATAGATTGTTCATGGAGATCAGGGATATAAACCCAGAATGCAGTGCAAGATGGAAAGAAGCATGGATAAGGATATATGGAGTTCCCCTAAGTGGATGGGGATATGAAAACTTCTATAATATTGGATGTATATTTGGGAGAGTCCAATCAGTGGAATACTCCAGCTTTGAATATGCACGTGTACTACTCATCACTGATTGCTTGTTCAATGTAAATTGTCAAATGATGATTGAGATAGAAGGAAAACACTCAAAAGTCTTTATCTCAGAAGAAAGAGTCAATATCACCATGTAATCAAATCAAGACAATCAACAAAAGGTAATTTTGTCCCCATCCACATCAGAAGACGATGATTGCAGAAGCATCCATGACAATGGCGGCTCGGAACTCGAGGATTCCCCTCGCAAAAGAAATGGCGACACATCTCCCAAGAAGACATCAACTGACTTTGGGAACATGGAGGATTGCAGTAATTCGCCTCCTCGAATACAGCAAAAAACGGCTCTTAATGAACCTGCCCCAGCCTTCAATTCCCTAGTAACGTCATTATCATCCTCAATTCCTCCCCAACCAAACCCCCACTTAGATAAAGTATCTCACTGAAGCCCAAAGAAAAAAAAAACAGTCACCTTTAACCTTGGCCTAGCCCAAACACAAAACAATCCATCCCCTGCACTCCACCACTCCAGTCCCAGAACAAGCCCAGGCATATTAAAGCCCACTATGGGTAACTCCCCCTCCTCTAAAAGACCGACTCTTGACCTATCCAACAAATTCCAATCCCTCCTAAGACCCAGCCCAAACAACTCATCATCCTCTTCCCTTTCTGGACCAATCTATCCGCTAGGTTTCGAAAACTTGATTCCAAATAATATCAAGAAAACTCATGAAAGAAAGAGAGCAAAGAAAATTTTGAAAAAGAGGAAAAAAACCTCTATTGATGGTCGAAAACCAGACCACTCCCCACCCATCCCCCACACAAATGTCTCCATTGAGATATCAGCATCATCCACCCTTGAAATAGCAAAAAAACTAGACTTTCAAATCAAAGGATCTAGCAGCCAATTGGAGTCTCGAATCGATCAAATACTCCAGCTGCAGCATGACAATTGGGCTGCCAATCAAGTTTAACTAAACTTGAGCCACTCATCTTCACTAATCGGCCATAATGATTTTGCTGTCCTGGAATATAAGAGGCCTTGGGGCCAGAATAAAGCGAAGCTCTCTTAGAAAACTGATTCACAAACATGACCCACACATGATATTCATTCAAGAGTCCAAACTGGAAAATATTGACTCTAAAATCACGAGAACCATATGGAATGATGGGGACCTAGACTCACTTTTCAGCCCATCTATAGGGAACTCGGGAGGGCTCCTCTCAATTTGGAACAAGAGCTACTTTGAATTAAAATCTGCCTCCATTGAAAGACATTGGATAATGATCACAGGCAAAATAATCCCATGCGATTTTGAGTGCTCCTTTGTTAACATCTATAACCCATGTGACCTGTTGGCGCAAAATGAAGTATGGACGGAAATATCCCATGCCTGCAAACTCTCTGAATCACCATGTCTGCTCATAGGGGACTTCAATGAGGTCCTAGATGCATCGGAAAGAGGGAGTCAAAATGTTTCTACTAACGGAATAAATGCTTTTAAATTTTTTTTGCAGGAGCTAGAACTCATGGAAATCCCATCCTCGAACAGCAAGTTTACTTGGTTCCGAGGCCAATCAAAAAGCAATCTTGACCGCATGTTCATCCACTCACAATGGCTCACCATCTTCCCAGCTTTACAAGTATCTCATCTTAACCGTTCCTTATCTGATCATTGTCCAATACTGGTCCAGTCGAAGGCAAGAAATTGGGGGGCCCGACCGCTCAGATTTGTTGATGCCTGGCTCACTCATCCAGGGTGCATGAAATTAATCAAAGAGACTTGGGATCAATCTGGAAACTGCAGTACCATGGAAAAATTAAAGAATCTGAAAAAGAAACTGAAGCACTGGAACATGACTGAATTCGGCAACATAGAGGAGAAAATACAGGAATTGGAAGACAAAATCCAGCATATAGATGCAATAGCAAATGATAGGTTGCTTGAGCCCAGCGAGATTGATGAAAGAAGAACAACCCAAACGGAATTGTGGCAATGGATGAAACGCAAAGAATCCTTTTGGGCCCAACAATCACGCTCCAAATGGCTAAAAGAAGGGGATCGTAACACACGTTTCTTCCATGTGACTGCTTCTTTGAGAAGGCGTCGAAATAATATTCAATCAATCACTCAAGATAACAAACTGCTAGATAGTCCGGATGAGATAAAAGCAGCGGCAGTGGTCTTCTTCAGCAACCTGTTCAAGGAGGAACACAAAAACAGACCGGTATTTGGAGATCTCAATTTCAAAAAATTAAGCCAGGAGCAAGGAATGCATCTCACAACACCCTTCACTCATGTCGAGATAGACGAGGCAGTGGCCTCCTGCGACAGTTCCAAGGCACCTGGCCCCGACGGATTTAACTTCAATTTCGTCAAGAACGCTTGGGAGGTTATCAAAGAAGATGTATACACCATAGTGAACGAGTTCTGGCACTCTTCCCGCCTCCCACGAGGATGCAATACCGCCTTCATAGCCTTAATACCAAAAATCAATCCGCCGGAAAGTTTCAAAGACTTTAGACCCATTAGTATGGTGGGATGTGTATACAAAATAATCTCAAAATTGCTAGCGAGAAGACTTCAAGTGGTCATGAGTTCCATAGTCGGCCCAAACCAAACCTCCTTCATAAAGGGGAGGCAGATTTTAGATGGAGCTCTCATTGCGGGGGAAATCATTGAATCTTGCAAAAAAAACAAAAAAGAAGCAGTGATACTGAAGCTGGATTTCCACAAGGCATTCGACAGTGTCTCATGGGATTTCATAGAATGGACTCTTATGCAGATGAATTTTCCCGAACAATGGCGCAAATGGATAAGGGCCTGTGTGATGTCTGCTAGCGCCTCAATACTCATCAACGGATCGCCATCAGCACCAATAAAAATGCATCGGGGGCTCCGGCAGGGAGACCCCCTATCCCCGTTTCTCTTCGACATAATTGCCGAGCCTCTCAGCCTCATCATAAACAAGGCAGTATCTTTGGGTCTATGGGAAGGAGTGGAAGCTTGTAAAGATGGGCCCAAACTCACTCATTTACAATATGCCGACGACACAATTATTTTTTGTCCTCTAAAGTTGGAATTTTTATCAGATATTAAAAAAACACTAATCCTATTTCAATTGGCATCCGGTTTGCAGGTGAATTTCCACAAAAGCTCCTTAATAGGAGTGAATGTCATTGAAGCCCAAATGAATTCCTTCGCATCACTTCTCTTATGCAAGGTTGGAAAACTTCCTTTCATCTATCTTGGGCTCCCAATTGGGGGGAATATGGCACGGCTACAGATGTGGGATCGCATCATCGACAAAATTGAAAACAAACTTTCCACTTGGAAGAGTAACCTCCTATCCATTGGAGGCAGAATTGTTCTCATAAAGGCATGCATCTCGAGCCTACCCTTATACTATATGTCATTGTATCCAGTTCCCAAAGGTGTGATAGAAAGAATCAACGCCATACAACGAAGATTTCTTTGGAGTGGGAACTCATCAAGAAGAGCAATGCCGATAGTCGCCTGGAATGTCTTGGAGTTGCCCAAGAATATGGGAGGAATGGGAATTGGAAACCTGCACCAAAAAAATGTGGGCCTGCTCTTCAAATGGGTATGACGGTTCCTTCGAGAGCCCTTATCCCTTTGGCGACAAGTGGTACAAGTAAAGTATGGGCTCAAACAAACCTTCACCATACATGACCTGGCGGCCACATCCTCAAACGGGCCCTGGAATCTAATTTGCAAATCAATCCTAAAATTCCCACAAGCAAAATCACTGGCTTTTCATAAAGTGAGAATGAGAATTGGAAATGGATCCAACACATTATTTTGGCATGACTTGTGGGTTGGGGAGTTTCCCCTAAAAACATTATGCCCGCGTCTTTTTAGGCTCAGCCTCCAACAAGAAGCCCATGTATCTTCATGTGGGTTCTGGGACGGAGCTGGTTGGCAGTGGAGCCTTCTTTGGAGCCGCAATCTGAGGCCCCACGACTACTCTGAACAGTCTCTCCTCATGAGCGTGATTAACAGGGCCGTAATGCATAAAGAAGGGGTGGATCAACTCATCTGGACCCCCAAAAAATCCGGGGAGTTCTCGGTTAAATCTTTCTCTATGGAACTGGCCCAAATGACTAGCCGCAGCCCATTTGACGCTTTTAAAGGGCTTTGGAAAGGCCTAGTCCCTTTTCGGATAGAAATATTCGTATGGTTTGTGCTGCTGGGTCGCCTGAACATAAAAACAAAACTGGGTAAGTTGGGCCTCATATCAATCTCAGACACCAGATGCACTCTATGCTTGGAAGGCGAGGAGGATGTAAATCACTTATTTCTGGAATGCGGGTTTGCAAAGGAAATTTGGCAGTGGTAGTTACAACTATGGAACATGACTTGGGTCTTCCCATCAACTATCACTGAGTTATATCAACAGTGGATCTCCCCTCCAAAGGGGAAGTTTTTCAGGAAGGTGTGGATTTCAAGTTTCTTCATAATTCTATGGTCGATATGGAAAGAAATAAATTCACGAATATTTGAAGAAAATCCGAGACCCATATCATATACAAAGGAGTTAATTCTCCTTAGAATGGGATGGTGGATAAAAGGATGGGGAGAACCTTTTCCTTACAGCTCCGAGGAAATAGTAAGAAATCCTTCATGCTTGCAATGGAGGGCGCCGACAGCAGGCCTCAAAACCGTAACATCACCCCCAAACCCTGAACACTGGACTCCGCCGCCACCTGGAACTTTGAAATGGAATGTAGACGCATCCATAAAAATTTCTCACTCCTCATCCGCCATAGGGGGAGTTCTTCGAGACCACAAAGGTGTTTTCATCTGCATGTTTTCCAGCCCAGTGCCCTTCATGGACATCAATAATGCCGAAGTATTAGCCATTCATAGAGCAATAAAGATCTCCTCTAGCAGCAGCCACACAAAAGATTTTCCTCTCATAATCGAATCAGATTCATTCAACGCAGTGAGCTGGAGCAACAAGGAATCAGATGGGCCGTGGAACCTAAACTTTATCATCAACTTTATCCGAAACTCAAGAAGCCAGGGGCCTGGGACTATCATCACATACAAGAGTAGAGGCACGAATGTAGTAGCAGACACATTGGCCAAGCAAGGCCTAACAAGGAGAGACGAGTTCCGAGCATGGGTGTGACCATAAAAAAGCCTTTAGTTGCAAAGGCATCATAGTTTCTTATATTTTCTCATTATGAGTTATGATGCATGTAAATCTGGGCTCCTGACTAAAAGATGGGCCTAAGCTTGTAATTCCTTGGTGGATCGATATCCAATCAATAAAATCACCAAATTATCAAAAAATATATATAAAATCAGTATTATGAAATTTCGTGATTTACATGAATATTTTTGAAAAAATGATATAAAATTGTATTAAATTCATATGAGCATGTTTTTATATTTTTGGAAATCCAGTGATGTTTTATTTAGTTTTATCTAAATGATTTTTATTTTGAACTTTATTGACAGAACAAGCTTAGGTGGTACCGGACAAATTCAGTATTGCACAACAAAGTTGTATGATTTATAATTATTTGTACAAGATTCATTTTTTAGAAATTTCAAATCCCAGTTTCTGGAAACATCTTGAACTTGATAGGTAAAATATTAACTCCTAAACACTATTTATATGATACATACGAAAAATGAAATAGATTACGAAATTAAAACCTATTATAACTAGAACATCACATTTTCTTATTTATGGAGATGTTTATGCACAACTTTACTTGAATTTTTATGAAAAACACATTTTTTTTTGTGATGAATAACAGCTTGATTATGACAACTCTAAAGCGAGAAATAATATGAACCTATTTAAAAAGTGATGGAGCAATGGGCACGTTTTTCTTGTTTTCTCTCTCAACGTAAAAACTAAGCGTTGACGCCATGGCAAGGGGGAGAGCAAAGAAGAGTGCTTAGAAGGGGAAAGGCAAGAACAAAGGTCCGTCATCTCTTCCGGGGAAGAAAATGAAGTCGGTGGATGAAGTTACAGGGGTCATGCCGATAGTTGTTCCAAGTGCGATGCGTGAACAAGAAGGAAGGCGGGAGGGTGTGATAGAAGTAGTGACGGAAGGGGCGAGAAAGTGGTGCTTTTTGAATGGCTGAATATGATGACAAGTGGTGCGAAAAGGCCGGAAACTGCGAGGAGAATGTCATGGGCGGATGGTTGCGATAATGATCAGGTAACTAACCAGTCCCCTGTTGTTACTATTGCTACTGACGATATTCAGGAGGAGATCGAATATTGGTCATCTGCTGTAATATGTTATGTGCTAGGGGCGAATCCACCATTAAATGTGATGGAAGGATTTTTTAGACGAATTTGGGGAAAACTAGGGATAGATAAAGTTGCGATGGTTGGGTGAGGGATTTTTTTTGTGAGATTTAACAGTGTGGAAGCAAGTTTGAAGGTGACTACAGAAGGTTTGTAGTTCTTCGACCAAAAACCTCTAATTACGCATATGTGGGATCCAGATATGCCAATTGAAAAAACGAATGTATAATCAGTCCCTATTTGGATCAAAATGCCTGGACTAGCACTTAAATATTAGGGAGAGAGGAGCTTATTTAAGATTGCTAGTTTAGTGGGGAAACCAGTTAAAATGACAATACAACGAAAGCAAGGAACATATTGAATTTTGTGCGAGTAATGGTGGAAGTTCAAATGAAACAAGAACTACCTGATAAGATTATGTTCTGCAATGAACATGGAATGGAGGTTTCTCAAAGCATAGATTATGAGTGGAGACCAAGTGTCTGCAAGAAGTGCTCTGGAATCGGGCATACAGAGGAGGAATGTAGGAAGGGTGAAGGCAGGAAGGTATGGGTGCAAAAAAATAATAGTTGATCAGGAGGGCTTTCAGCAAGTAGGACATAGGAAGGTTGGACGATAGCCTGAGGAAAATGAGGTTCAGGTGCATAACCTGTTTGATGCATTGCTAGAAGCTGTAGAGGAAAGTGGGAAGGAGGATGAGATCATTGAGGTTACACTGGAGGATACAGATAGATCAGGGGGGAGGAAGATTTTGGAAATGGGAGACATAGGAGACGGACAGGGGCTGACAACCCGTTTGCCTAATGGATAACGTTTTAACGTGGAATATAAGAGGGTTGAATCACTAGTAGAATAAATGCTTATTGTTGTGGTCATAAAGTGACCTATTGCGGCGGTTTTGACCGCGCAGCAATTAAGGGGGCAGCAATAGGTAAATAATATATTGTTGCGGTTTTTAATCGCAACAATATTTCAACATATTGCTGCGGTTTTTAACCGCAATAATATTTCAACATATTGCTGCGGTTTTTAGCATAAACCGCAACAATATTATTATTTTATATTAGAAAAAAATCAATATGTTGCTGCGGTTTTTAGCCAAAACCGCAGCAATATGTCCTAGTACAGATAAATTTTTTTTTTTTTTTTTTTTTTTGCACTTGCCAATTATGTTTGAAATACTGAAACCAAACAACTAACCCATTCACCATCCATTCAATTCGCAAACAAACTAAAGATAAAATGACATGAATCTCATTAATATATAAAGATAAAAAATCTAATTACATCAATATTACAAAAGAATAATATGTAAAATGAAAAAGCAACTGAAAAAACCATCTAAAAAACAATAAACAGATTTAATAGAAGGAAAAAAAAAAACGATCTTAAACAAAAAATTAAACTAACAAACAAATCTAAAAAAGCGAAAAATGAAAAAGCACAAAAAAAAAAAATCTACAAGGAGGCCGAAAATGGAGGCCGATCTACAAGGAGG
This sequence comes from Beta vulgaris subsp. vulgaris, assembly GCF_026745355.1. Taxonomy (NCBI): domain Eukaryota; kingdom Viridiplantae; phylum Streptophyta; class Magnoliopsida; order Caryophyllales; family Amaranthaceae; genus Beta; species Beta vulgaris. The sequence goes on along the minus strand of NC_079204.1, from coordinate 39,177,025 downwards.
CCGGAAAAAAATGAAAAAAAAACGAAAAAAAAGGAAAAAAGAAACAGAAATCACCACCGAGACGACGACAATCTAAGATGAATTTCGCTTGCTTCGCTATGGTGAGGACGAAAGAGAAGGAGAAGCTGCGTTGCTTTGCCATCTTGAAACGACGACGAGATGAGCGAGACGAGAAAATCGCCACCGAGACGACATTGCGTTGCTGCGATATCGCCACTGAGACGACGTTGCGATGCTTTGTTTTTTGGTGGTGGAATCTCGAGATGAGCCATCGAGACGCGTAGCCGACGAGGTGAGAGGTGAGAGGTGAGAGGGTGAGAGGTGAGAGGAGAGAGAGAACGGTTGAGAGAGGCGTGAGATTTGAGAGAGCATTTGAGGAGAGAGAGGATAAGAGAAGGACTGAGAGAGGCGCCGGATGAGACTTGAGAGGCGTGAGATAAGTGTGAAAAAAAACTCTACTTAACACGCCATGTCTTATATATATTTTTTTAATATTTTTTAATGATATTGCTACGATTTTTATCAAGAACAGCAACAATATATTAAAATATAATTTTTTAAATATCATTTTAATATATTGCTACGGTTTTTGTCAAGAATCGCAGCGATATGTCTGGTCAAATAGTCAACTTTTCCTAAAAAATTTCTTGTTGAGACCATATTGATGTGGTTTTAGGTCGAAACCGCAGCAATATCTTTAATTCATATTTTACCTTTTCTTTTTACATGATATATTGCTGCGTATGGGTATAACCGCAGCAATAAGCAATTATTCTACTAGTGTTAATAGCAATGCCAAACAACAATAGGTGAGGAAATTCATATTATCTCACAATGTGAAGCTATTCAGCCTTCTTGAGACAAGAGTGAAGTCTCACAACATGGGGAAGGTCTATATGAACTTATGCTCAGGTTGGTGCTTCACTCATAATAATGCTCATCATGAGAATGGAAGAATAATTGTGGGATGGTGGCCTCATGATTTTAGGGTTAATATACTTAAGATGACTAGTCAGTACATCCACTATGCTATTCAACCTACTCAAGGAAATTCTGAATTCTGGTGCACCTTTGTATGTGGATTTAATGATTGTAATAGTAGGACTGGGTTATGGACAGGTTTGAGAGCCCTTGCTAGTAATTGCACTATGCCTTGGGTAATGATTGGGGATTTCAATGCTCTATCTAAGGTTGAAGATAGAATAGGAAGCTTGGCGAGAATGGCTGAAAATAGGCCTATGTTGGACTGCTTGACTGAATGTGCGTGGGCTGGTAGATTTGAAATCCAGTGGGAGGCACTACACTTGGTATAACAAGCAGGAGGGTGATGCATTGGTGGTTTCTAGAATTGATAGAGTAGTTGTTAATGAAAGATGGCAGGAGGCATTTGAATTTGCAGAAGGCGTGTTTTTACCAGAAGGTAACTTTGATCACACCCCCATTCTACTAAGTGTGTATCCTGAGACTCAACAGAAGAAAATGTTTAGATTTTGTAATGCATGGTGTGTCTACCCTGTAATGCTGGACACTGTGAGGAGGGAATGGAGAAAGGTAGTGGTAGGTTGCCCCATGTATAGGGTGGTTTGAGAAGCTTAAAAAAGTGAGAGAGGCATTTAGGCAGCTTAAGAAACATGGGGTTGGTGATGTGGAGATGGAGGAGATTAAAGCTAGAGAGGAGTTATCTATTGCTCAGGATGCAATGCATTATATGCCTAGCAATAATGATGTTATAAGGAGAGAAAGACATGCTAGGGAGAGATATACACAAGTTACGAAGAATACATGGTTAATGTTACAACAGAAAGCTTAGCTCAACTAGCTTAAATGTGGGGATGAGAACGCAAAGGTATTCTACCAAGCAATTAAGGCTAGAAGAGTTAGCAACAGAATTCATGCTGTCCACAATAGTGCAAAAAAGGCAATTTGCGTCGGATGTGAGGCGCTTATTTGCGTCGGACATAGGTGCGACGCCAAAGCCCTCGACGCAAATGACTAGGAAACGATCTGCGTCGAACGAGAAACGACGCAAATGGTTGTACTATTTGCGTCGCACCTTGTATACGGTGCGACGCAACAGCATCTGCATCGCACAACTGGCCATGTGCGACGCACATGCTTCATTTTTTTTTAGGATATGCGTCGGATGGAGGGCCACATCCGACGCAAATGGCTCATTTTTTTTAAAAAAAAAAAAAAAATTTCATTTCACCATTAACCAGATCTAAATTACAGACTTGAAAACATACACTCACATGAATGAAAATAAAACACCAACCAGATAAAAATGTCAAAATCATATTATACAACAGACTTTCAGTTCGAAATTGAACCTAAAAATTGAACAAAAATAAAACTAAATTGAATCTAAAAAATGAACGAAAATAAAACGAAAATAAGATATTATTGTTCTTAATTTTGTTCTTTGTCAGATCTAAAAAATACAAGACTAAGACTAAGATAAAAAAAATTGAACCTAAAAATCAACAAAATCAGATCTAAACAAGCTGAAGACAATGTTCGAACTGGAAGTCACGAAATTTCTGGAATTCAGGCTCTTCCTCGGTTGTTCTTTGTGAAATGTTCTAATAAAAACGAGGAGGTCTTCAAACAGATCTGAAAAAATGACAAATAGCTAAAAATTAAGACATGCGAAAAGAAGAAAAAAGAAAAATAAACAAATTACCTTATTCTTGGAGTGCGAAGAAAGAAAAACGAACGAAGAAAGAAAAACAGATCTGAACGAACGAAGAGGTCGCCGATGATAATACTCGAAGATCTTCAATTTTCGTTGCGATTATACCAAATTTTCGCCAGAAATCTAACTCGAAAATGAAAATCAGATTTTTCGTTCCGATTATACCAAGATTTTCGAGTTAGATTGTGCAATTGTAGATCTGAGAACGAAGGTTTTTTTGCGATAATACCTATTTTTCGCCGGAGAGAGAGAGTTTGAGGTGAGAGAGAGAGAGGGGGTTTGAGTGTTTGAGGGTGAGAGAGAGAGACGGTTTTCAGGGTGAGAGGGTGAGAGAGAGACTGGGGGGTTGAGTGTTTGAGGGTGAGAGAGAGAGAGAGAGAGAGGGGGGCGGTTTCAGAGATAGAGAGAGAAGGGTGAGAGCTGAGAGGGTATTTTTAGGGTTTGAGAGAATATGAGATGAATTGAAGAGTAGCGTGCATTAGAGTGATTCCCGTAAAAAAAGATATAAGTGATTGGGCTGATGTGCGTCGGATGGGCCAAGGGGTCCGACGCACATTAGCCTTTTGCAACACACCTATATAACGTGCGACGCACATTCCGGGCACCAGTTGGGAGATTTTTGTGATTTGCGTCGCACAGTTTCCCACATGCGACGCAAATCCTAACTGTGCGTCGTTTCCGTTTCTGTGCGACGTAATTGAGGGTACGCAAATCGTCCTTTTTCTACTAGTGGCAGGGGAGTGGATTTATACCCCTGAAGGGGTTCAAGAAGCTTTCCTAAACATTTATCAAAAACCTGTTTGCTGAAAAGACACAACAACAACAACAGGTCCTTGCCAGCCTGGTGAATAGAGGGAAGAAGTTGAATGATCTCCACTTGAGGATCCTAAATACCCCAGTTACAAGAGAAGACATCAAAAGGGTTATTCAGTATTCCAGATGGGAAGGCTCCAGGAGTTGATGGTTTTAATAGTAGATTCTATAAGCATGCTTGGGATATCATTGGAGAGGAGGTGACTGATGCCATACTTGACTTCTTCAGAACTGGGAAGCTACTTAAGGTAATTAATGTCACCACCATAACTTTAGTGCCTAAAGTTCCATGCCCTGGTAGTGTAAATGAATATAGACCCATTGCTTGCTGCTTAATATTGTATAAGCGTATCACTAAATTGATTAGTGAGAAGCTTAATCAAATCTTGCCTAATATACTCCTCTAGTCAAGGAGCCTTTGTGGCTGGAAGAAGCATTATCCACAACGTAATGATATGCTAGGATCTAGTTAAGATGTATAAAAGGAAGAACACTAGGGCATGTTGCATGATGAAGTTGGATTTAAAAAAAGCCTATGATACCATAAACTGGCAGTTCATTAGGCAAATTTTAGAAGGGGTAGGGTTTCCTAATTGGTTTGTAAACCAAATTCCGACCTGCATTACTACCCCTAAAGTCTCAATTATGATGAATGGCTCACTTGTTGGCTTTTTTGGAGTTCAAAGAGGGTTGAGGCAGGGGGACCCTATGTCTCCTCTGTTATTTGCATTGGGTATGAATGATCTTCATAGAGTTTTGAGCTTCACTGGAGAACAAAAGGGCTTCAAGTTCCATGCCAGCTGCAAGGAGTTGAAGCTATCACATCTATGCTTTGCAGATGACTAGGTTCTGTTTTGTAATGGGGACCTCAGATCCATATATACTTTGCTACAAGGTTTCTAGATGTTCTTTCATGCTTCAGGACTTGAAGTGAACAAAGAGAAGACTGAAGTGTACTATATAGGTATGAATGATAGTGAAATAACTAGGGTAACAGATGTGAGTGTATATAAAGTGGGGTCTCTGCCTTTTAGATACTTGGGAGCTCCAATATCGACAACTAAGCTGAAGACAAAAGATTGCCAAGCTCTGATTGAAAAGATGGTGAGAAGGATCAGAGTATGGGGCACTAGACATCGCTCTTTTGCAGCAAGATGCCAACTAGTGAACAGTGTGCTAATGAGCATTCATGTATACTGGGGGTAAATCTTTATTCTGCCTAAAGGTGTACTAAAGGAAGTGAATGCAATCTGTCGTAATTTCTTATGGAGAGGCATCCATAATGATTCTAGACTAAGGGCACTAAACTGGGATCATCAATGTAAAACAAAAGCCACAGGTGGTTTGGGAATTAGAGATACTTTTCTTTGGAATATTATAGCTATTGGGAAGCTGGCTTGGGCTATATCTCAGGAGAAAAAATAACCTATGGGTCATATGGGTGAGTGAGGTGTATGTAAAAGATAACCACTAGACTCAATATGAAGCCCTAGGGGTGTTAATGAGCCACGGTGGTTCGCAAACTGTTCGAGCTCGGCTCGGTCAAAGCTCGGCTCGAGAGGGCTCGACTCGAGTTCGAGATCGGCTCGTGACCTTAGCAAGCCGAGCCCGAGCCTAGTAGAGTTCGGCTTGAAAGCTCGCAAACATGTTCGTAAAATATTTTAGATAGGCTTTATGTAAAGAAAGTATTGTCCCACATCAATAGAAAAAGTAAACACCAACCTTGTTTTTCCTATATAATCTTATTACCTCCTTTAAGTTCATTATGATTCTTATTTGATTTGTCTTATTTTATAATGTTGGACAATCATTAAATATGCAAGGCATAAAAACTTGGATTAGCATAAAATTAATTCTTTTACTATAGTATATAATTCCACTCACTTTTTTTCTACCCATATTGTCTTAGTAAGCCTAAGAAAAAAGATATTAAAAAAAAAGAAGATATCTTCTTTTAAAAAAATACTTTGTTTATAGCAGATAAGGGAACACACAATAACTATGTAAATGGGGGAGTGTTTGTCGTACAAGTAGATTTCCACCATCAAAAACAATTTCATTAGTGTAAAGTGTAAACAAAACTGATCCCACATCGACAATTTACAATAGGGAGGAAGATAGTAACATGTATATAAAGAAGGTAAATTTGGCCATAGCCTACAACTTGTGTTATGTGAGAGCTTGGGCCTTGCTTATTAGCATTAGGCCTAAGTTTTGACTTGAGCAAGGCAATACTTTATGTAAAAAAGTATTGTCACACATTGATAGAAAAAGTAAACACTAATCTTGTTTTTTCTATATAATCTTATTGCCCTTTTAAGTTCATTATAATCTTGGTTTGATTTGTCTTATTTTATAATGTTGAACAATCATATAATATGCAAGGTTTAAAAACTTGGATTAGTATAAAATTAATTTTTTACTATATATAATTACATCACTTTTCTTCTACCCATATTGTCCTCGTAAGCCTAAGAAAAAAGATATTAAAAAAAAAAGAAGGTACTTCTTGAAAAAAAAAATACAGTAAAATAATTTTTTTAGTGTAAACAAATTGATCCCACATCGACAATTTACAATAGGGAGTAAGGTAGTAACCTGTATATAATGAAGACAAATTTGGCCATAGTCTACAACTTGTCTTGTGCATTTCTGTGAGAGCTCGGGCCTTGCATATTAGCAATGGGCCGAAGTTTTGACTTTGCATATGAATAAGGCAATACTTTGGGCCTAAGTTAGACTTTGCAATTGTGTAAGGTAATATACTTTGGGTTGAGTCCTTGGATTGATTGATAAAGGGTCGAGCTTTTTACGAGCCGAGCCGAGCCTTTAATTGATCATTTCGAGCCGAGCCGAGCTCAAGTAATTTAGGCTCGACGAGCCACGAGCTCGAGCCGAGCCTTCATATTATTTAACGAGCTCGAGCCGAGCCGAGCCGAGCTCTGTTCGGGCTCGGCTCGCTCGATAAGCAGCCCTATGAAGCCCCAACAAACTCAAGCTAAGCTTGGAAAGCTATATGTAATGCAAACAATGAGCTCAGCAGAAGATATAATGGTTATGGGTGGCTGAGGGATGCTCAATATAGCATTAAAATTCATTACCAGGCCCTTAGAAGACAAGGAGAACAAGTCCAATGGAGTAGGAGTATCTGGAATAGGTATTCACAACTCAAGCATAGAATGATCCAATGGATGGCTATCCAGAATAGGCTGAAAATGAAAGCTAGATTAAAAACAATGAACATTGCTCAGAATGATTCATGTGTAGTGTGTGGGGATTTTCTTGAAACAATTGAACATCTAATGTTCAACTGTAATACTACGTATTTTTGGAGTTATTTCTTTACAAATAAGAAAATATAAAGAATATAATTGAAAGTATTTTATTATTATTTACAAAAAAATAATAATAAAATAATAATAATACAGTTTGAGTACACTTACAACTTTAACGTAATTCTATTATAGTTCGGTTTCTTTTAATTTCGGAATAAATAAATTAAACCGAGTCCTACGTGACCTAGGTTTACCACACTATAAATAGGAGAGAATAAAAAAATCAGAAAAAATACAAACCCTATTTCTCTCTCCCTCTCAACCGTCACTCCCAATCTCTCTCTCTCTCTATCTCATTCTCTCTCTCAGCCGCTCTCTCTCTCTCTGATTCTCTCCTCTCTCTCCCCTTCTTCCTCATCGTTCCCTTGTGTGTGTGTGTGTGTGTGTGTGTGTGTGTGCGGTTCGCAATCGCTGCTATGCGAACAAGCGAGGGGTTGTGCAGGAGGTTCGTAGTCGCTGATGTGCTAACAAGTGAGGGGTTGTGCGAAGCTTGTTGTGTGTAGAGTTCGAGCGTTCGCGAGCGAGAGAGTACGAGGGTTCGTGTTCGATTGCTGGGCGAGCGCGACCATTGAGGTTTGTGCGAGGTTTGTGGTGTGTGGTGTTCGAAGGTCTGCGCGAGCGAGACTGTGGTGGGTGTTGTTGTGCGTGTAAGAACCAAGGAGGGTTCGAGTGGGGTGCGACGAATCGTGGTGTCGTACGAGCGAAGTTCGTGGGTCCGAGAGTGGTGCGAGCGTGTTGTGCGAAGTTGTGGTTTGAGACGAGGGCGGTTGCGTCATTGCCGAAAGTCGGTCGCCGGAGCTCGGTTGCCGGCGAGATTAAGTGGTATAAAAACCTAATATGCATAATATGATATTATATTAGTTTTAATATTGTATAATCTGTTTTTCTATTATTATTAAGTTGTAAGTTAATTAATTTGTAATTTGAGTAAATTATTAATTAATTAAGTTTATATAATTAGTTTAAGTTGTTAATCTGATTTAAGTTGTAAATTTGATTTAAGGTTTTGTAAATAAGTAAGGTGTAAAGTTAAGAAAGTAGATTATTGATTATTAGTTGGAAAGTTATAATGACCTTGCTATTCAAACCTGATTTTAGTAGTATTGGACATAAGGACTTGAATGGAGTTGGTAAAGGTGTTATATTATTGAGTTGACTAAAATCAGTTTGGCTCACTAACATTGACTCTTAAAAGACGCTAAACTCAATCGAGTTAGGAAAGAAAAAGAAGTTAATAAACAATGAGATTAGTTATTGTTTATACTTCGAAATACTAAGTCGATATAGTTAGTCACGTATTATTTGATAATATTATCAAGGACGTAGCACTGAAGTACTTCCTTACTCGTTTAGGTCCCAATTTCATAAGCGGAACGTTTGTTTAGGCAGCGAAAATTCTTCGTTACAAGGTATGTACGCGTGCCAGTTTAGTTGCAATTATTAGTATCATGTTATGTTGTGAATTATTCAATCGGAACCTAGAATCATGATAGGGAACAATAGTGATTGCTGAGATTGTTTGGTAACATGTTTATGATTGGAAATCGATATGTGGCATTGTAATGCGTAATTCTATCGTATCATGAGCATGATTATTGAATTTGTATTATTTGATCTATAGTGTAACAAAGATGTTACAAGAAGTAAAGATTTGGGTATTGTACCTAAGAAAGCATGTTAAATGATTCTATGTTTAATGTGGTATGAATGGACAGTACTAAGAATGGACTATGGCAATAAACTTGTAGTTGGACTCTCTACAAGTGATGAACAATAGGAGGAGTGTGGGACTTGTTCTACACTCCTACACATGCCTATTGGGACGACAGTAGTGTCCTTATAAATTCTGATAACTCAAGTAGGCGGAAAGTTCCATACGATCTTGTGGGTATGCATACTAAGTTGATGGATGTGAGACAGAACGAAACCATATTTGCATTTCATCTAATAGACCAAGTTGTCTATTAAAGATTAAGTAGCCCGTATGATTTTAGTAAGATGACAGTGCCCATTCACTGACAACTAAAAAAAAAGTAAAGTATGTAATGCTATTGTATCATGTCTAGGAATGATCATTATTGTTTTGTTATGTTGTATGCATTCAATGGTTTACTATGAACTCAGCATAGCTGATCGTGTGTTATTGTGTGTTTGTTGACCTGTGATGAACCATTGATGCTACAATGGGGAGCAGACTAGGTGTACTAGTGCTGCTGCATGATACTGAGCATACGGGGGATAGTCCTTAGTCTTGGAACTTTAAAGCTTTTTAACTAAGCATTGTAAAACTATTATGATTTACTTAATTAGTTTGTGGTTTGAATAAAAGGGGTCGTTGATGATTCTCGAGTTGTAGTTATATTTTTATCTACGTTCCATTTCAGTTTTTGAGACAATGATTTGATTTAACAGTCCTTTTTGATAAGCCTTGCGTTTCATCGTGGCGGTAACACTCCCAAAGTCGATGCGACGTAGTCGTAGACGTGTATGGATTTTGGGGGTGTTACATCAACTGCCATTTCAGCCAACATTGTAATACTCCGTATTTTTGGAGTAAATTCCTTAGAATTAAGAAAATATAAAGAAGATAATAAAAAGGTATTTTAGTGTTATTTACATAGAATAATAATAATAGAATAATAATAATATGGTTCAGTTTAGTTAATTTCGGAACTTAAAAGACTAAACCGAGTTTATTTAGAACTAGTTATGCCACACTATAAATAGGGAGAATAAAATAAAAACAATCAGAAAAAAAGAAAGGAAACCTTAATTTCTCTCCTCCCGCAGCCGTCTCTCTCCCTTCTCTCTCAATCTCTCTTCTCTCTCTGCCGCTTCTCTCTTCTTCTCTCTGAATTTCTCTCTCCTCTCCGTCGCTGTTCTCTCCCTCCTTCTCTCTCTCTCGTCGCCTCCTTCATCTTCTTTGACGAGGTGTTGTGCGAGCGAGTGTGAGGCGACGAATCTCGAGGGTTGTGCGAGTGTGCTGTGAGGGAGAGCGTGAGTCGAGGGCGAGGGTTGTACGACGAATCGAACGTGCTGTTCGAAGGGTGCGAACGGTTCGCGCGTCGAGGTTGTGCGAAGGTTTGTGCGAGGAGGTTGTGCGAGTGTGATGTGGTCGCGGTAGGTCGAGCAAAGGGTAGCGACGCGAGTGCTGGGCGTCGGTGTGTGCGAGGGCGAAACCTCGAGTGCGGGGTGCGAAGGTGTTCGACGTGGTGGTTCGTTGCGAAGGATGTGCGCGAGCATGCGAAGTCGCAAGCGGTTGAGTGTTGTGGTCGCGCGAGTAGGCGACGTGAGGTGTGCGTTGTCGCTGGAAGTTGGTTGCCGGAATTCGGTTGCCGGCGAAATTCAGTGGTATAAAACCTAATAGGTACATAATATTATATTAGTTTAATAGTATATTATGTTTTTATAATTATGTTAAGTTGTAATTAATTAATTTGTAATTCTAGTTAATTAATAACTAATTAGGCTGTATAACTAGTTTAATTTATTAAGCTGATTTAAGTTGTGAATCTGGTTTAAGATTGTAATTAAGTAAGAGGGGAAGTAGAAAAATTATATTATTGTTATTAGTTGGAAGTATAATCTTCTTATGCGAATCTGATTTTGGACATAAGACTTGGTTGGACATAAGGTTAGGTTGTACGTATGACTTGATTGGATTTGGTAAAGGTAGTGGACTATTACACGAACTAAAATCAATTTGCTCACTAACATTCCTAAAAGACGCTAAACTCATTAGAATAGAAAAGAAAAGGAAGTTCATGAACAATGAGTTTAGCTATCGTTTATTTCGAATTACTAGGTCGTTATAGTTTTAGTTACGTATTAGTTGATAATGTTATCAAGGACGTAGCACTAGAGTATTTACTTAACCGTTTAGGTCCCAATTTCATAAGCGGAACATTTGACTAAAAACAACGAAAATTCTCCGTTACAAGGTACGTACGCGTACAAGTTTAGTTGCAAGTACTAGTATCAAAATTAGGTTGCGATTTATTCTATTGGAACTTAGAATCATGATAGGGAACGTTTTGATTGTTGAGATTGTTTGGTAACATATTTATGATTGGAAGTCGATATGTTGCATTGGAATGCGTAATTCTATCGTATTATGAACATGAGCATTGTATTCATATTAATCTGATCCATAGGGTAACAAGAGTGTTACAAGAGAAAAGATTTGAGTACTGTAACTAAGAGAACATATTAAATGATTCTATGTTGTTATGAAATGAATGGACAATATTAAAAGAGAATTATGGCGATAAACTTGTAGTTGGACTCCCTACAAGTGATGAACAATGGGGGGAGTGTGGGACTTGTTCTACACTCCTATGCAGGCCTACTGTGACGACAATAGTGTCCTTATAAATTTTGATAACTCAAGTAGGCTGAAGGTTCCGTACGATATTGGGGGTATGCATACTAAGGTGATGGGTGTGAGACGGAACGAAATCGTATTTGCATTTTATCTAATAGACCAAGTTGTCTATTAAGGATTCAGTAGCCCGTATGATTATAGTAAGATGACAGTGCCCGTTCGATGCCAACTAAATAAAGAGTAAAGGATGTAACGTATTGTAGTATAATGCTTAGGATGGTTCATTATTGCGTTGTTTATGTTTATATGCATCCAATGGTTCATTATGTACTCAGCATAGCTGATTGTGTGTTATTATATGTTTGTTGACATGTGATGAACCTTTGATGCTACAATGGGGAGCAGACTAGGTGTACTGGTGCTGCTGCATGATACCGAGCATACGGGGGATAATCTTTAGTATTTGAATTTAAAGCATTTTAATTAAGTACTATAAGATTACTATGATTTACGTTTTGGTTTGTGGTTTGAATAAAAGGGGTCGTTGATGATTCCCGAGTTGTAGTAACATTTTTATTTCGGCTGCATTTCAGTTATCGAGACAATGATTTGAGTTAACGTTCTTTCTTATTATGCCTTGCGTTTCATCGCGGCGGTAACACTCCCAAAGTCGATGCGACGTAGTAGTAGACGTGTATGGATTTTGGGGGTGTTACAAAACTGGTATCAGAGCTAAGAGCTCCTATTTTCAAAGACGTTTTAAATGGATTTTAAAATGGGTAGTATGGGATAGGAGCATATGGATTATGTTATGTGCATTAAGTCATAGGAATGATTTCAATTGTGATTTTGTTTCGTGCATTGAACCCGTATGTGTTGTTTGTTTGTTTAATTGAAGTTGTGAAAGTTTCTTGAAATCTTCAAATATGAATGGATTAAGAGGATGTACAAGGATAGATTATTGTTTAATGGTTCAAAGGACTAAGTTAGCTTTAAGTGGTATAAGAGATGTTTGCAAAATGGTGTTGAACTAAAACCCTATTTTACGACAAAACTATTTGATTCCTTGAAACGATCATTATATCTCTTAAATACCTATATATATACATATAATATATGTTTTAAAACCTTTAATGATACTTTTATGTTATTCCTTATTATTGGTTGTGACGTCTTATGTGAGATGTTTGTGTGCAAGTCAATAGAGACTTAATGTTTATTCGCAACCATAACTGGTTATAAGTGTAATGTGATTGTTAAGAGAGTAAAAGATTATGTGTACGTCACTGAGATAGCTATTACGTTATTTTAAGCGTAGAATGGTTCGGTCGGGAGCCACACCTGAAACCTCTCTGAATATCGAGCAATCGATACGTGACTTGGTGCAAATCACAGCCAACCTAGCCCAAGGTCACAACCGTGATGGGGATTTATCTAAGAAGGTTGCCCGTAGAAACCCACCGATACTGACTGGGAAAGGGGGACCCGAGGAATTAGAGAACCGGGTTGGGGGAATTCGATAAACTTTTCTTCATATCCTGTCCTGATGAGAAAAATGTGCCCTTAGCTAGCTACTACCTACAGGGAGATGCCCATTTCTGGTGGACCCAAGCTAAGGACAACCTCCTGAATCAACCTGGGTTCGGGTGGGAAACCTTCAAAAAGGCCTTAAGGGACAAATACTACCCTCCATACCTTAAGAAGGAGAAAGCCCAGAAATTTATTATGTTAGAGCAAGGGAACCTGTCTGTAGAGGAGTATTACCGGAAGTTCATTGAGCTGATGAGATTTGCCCCGGAAATAGCACCTACTGAGGAAGCTAAAGCATCACGTTTCGAACTAGGACTTACCCTTGACCTACAAGGAAGACTGGGGGAGATACAGTCACCTCTTTAGATCACGTGTTTGGCAAAGCTGCTCATCTTTATACCATCAGGAAGGGGGTAAGCAGGGTGAGAAACGGAAAGATAATCCAAACCCCGAGGTCCAGAAGTTTGAAAAGAAGCATAATGGGAACCAAAACCCTAAAAACCCTCAAAGGAATTTCAGTAAAGGACCCAATAACGGCAACTCTAACCCCAACAACAATAACCGCAATAACAACACCAACAACTGCAGACATGAGCGTGTGTATAGGTCTAGAAAGTGCCCTAACAACCATCCTGGGAGAGATTGTGAGGGTAACAAGGTGGAATGTCGAGAATGCGGGAAATTGGGACATGGAGCATATGAGTGCTACTCGAAAAATAAACTGAACCCTAATGGCCAAAAGAAGGGGAATTATGGGGACAAGCCTCGAAATGGAAACGGAAACGGGAATGGGAATATAAATGGGGAAGTGCTTACAATGGGAATTCTAATTACTCCAAGCCTTCAACCAACACCAACAATCAGACATCTAATGGGGACCATGCAACCAATTCCCAAGATAAGGGCAAGGGGAAGCTGTATATGATGACGACTAGCGAAGAAGAGGCTCGTAGAGATGTTGTCAAGGGTACATTTTCTATCGACTCCACTCCTGTTAAAGTATTGTTTGATTCTGGAGCATCATTGCCATTTATTTCCCATTCATCTGTTAGAACTTTAGCATATCGTGTCTGAGTCGGTTTCTATGCCTATAGTTATTCCGTCTAGGGAGACTGTTAATTGCTCTAGAAGATTTCTAAAACTACCACTGAAAATAGGGGAGGGTTTCTTTCCTTTTGATCTGATAGAGTTTAACTTATCGAACCTAAACGTCATTTTGGGGATGGATTGGCTTGCGAAGTACATGGCTAAGATAGACTGCGATGTGCAGAAAGTGGAACTGACAGATCCTTCGGGAAAAAGAGTGTCATATAGGAGAATACCTCAAGAACCTAGGATCAAGGTGATCAATGCTTTGCAACTTAAGAACTACATAGACAAGGGATGGCCCCTATTTATGTGTTTGGTGAGAAGAATTGAGGATGATCCGTTAAAACCTGAGGATGTACCTATAGTCTGAGAGTTCCAGGATGTTTTTCCTGAAGAAATACCTGGTATGCCTCCAAGGAGGGATGTAGAGTTCACTGTTGACCTAGTACCTGGGACTGGACCAATTTCGAAAGCCCCATACCGAATGGCTCTAGCAGAAATGAATGAGTTGAAGAACCAGTTGGAGGAACTACTCGACAAAGGGTATATTAGACCTCGCATGTCACCATGGGGAGCACCCGTCTTATTTGTGAAAAAGAAGGATGGTAGTTTGAGGTTGTGTATAGACTATCGTGAGTTGAACAATGTCACTGTGGAAAACAAGTACCCATTACCTAGGATTGATAACTTGTTTGACCAACTTCAGGGTGCAGGATGTTCTCCAAAATAGATTAAGGTCAGGTTACGATCAATTGAGAATTGTTGATCATGATATACCTAAAACTGCCTTCAGGACTAGATATGGTCACTATGAGTTTACGGTCATGCCTTTTGGGTTAACTAATGCGCCTGCAGTTTTCATGGACCTCATGAATAGGATTTTTCGACCGTACCTCGATAAATTTGTCGTTGTGTTCATAGATGATATACTGATCTATTCTAGGAGCAAGGAGGAACATGAGTGTCATTTGAGAGTCATTTTACAGACACTTATGGACAACCAACTGTATACGAAGTTTTCGAAGTGTGAATTTTGGTTGGAAAGAGTGTCATTTTTGGATCATTTCGTCTCCAAGGAGGGTGTCTCAGTAGATCCTGCAAAGATCAAAGCCGTGAGTGAATGGCCTACCCCAAAGAATGTCACAAATATAAGAAGTTTATTGGGTTTAGACGGTTACTATAAAAGGTTTGTGAAAGACTTCTCCAAAATAGCAAAGCCCATGACCAACTTGATGAAGAAGGATTGTAGGTTTAACTGGAATGAGGACAGTGAGAAAGCCTTTCAAACGCTCAAGGAGAGGTTAACATCAGCACCTGTCCTAACCTTGCCTAACGGGAATGAGGGATATGATGTGTATAATGATGTGTCCAAGAATGGGTTGGGTTGTGTTCTTATGCAAAATGGGAAGGTCATAGCTTATGCGTCCCGTCAGTTGAAGCCATATGAAGTCAATTACTTGACACACGACCTAGAATTGGCCGCCATAGTTTTTGCCCTAAAAATCTGGAGACATTACCTTTACGGGGTGACTTGTCGAATCTTCACTGATCACAAAAGCCTCAAATACATCTTCACCCAGAAAGACCTGAATATGAGACAGCGCAGATGGTTAGAGCTCATTAAGGACTATGACTTAGACATCCAGTACCATGAGGGTAAAGCTAATGTCGTTGCTGATGCGTTAAGTCGCAAGTCTAGCCATAGCCTGAAAACTTTGGTTGTTGCCGACAAACTTTTTGAGGAATTTTCTAGACTCCAGATAGAAGTTGTTCATGAAGGGGAGGTAGAAAGATTGCTGAGTGCCCTAACCATCGAGCTCAACTTTCTAGACGAAATAAGAGAGAGCCAACTTGGGGATGTGAAGCTTGAGCGAGTCAAAACAAAGCTCAAGGAGGGAAAAGTAGAGGGGTTTGCGATCCTTGAGGATGGAAGTATACGATATAAGGGTAGGTGGTGTGTACCGCAAAAGTATGAAGGGTTGAAACAGAAGATAATGAGTGAGGGTCATAACACGACTTATTCCGTCCACCCAGGGGGAGATAAGTTGTATAAGGACCTCAAGAAGATGTTCTGGTGGTCTGGGATGAAGAGAGCAGTGGCTGAGTTTGTTTCCAAATGTCTAATGTGTCAGAAAGTCAAAAATGAACACAAGAGACCTCAAGGAATGATTCAACCTTTAGACATTCTGACATGGAAATGGGATTCGATATCCATGGATTTCGTTGTAGCCTTACCTAGGAGTCGGGGAGGCAATAATACCATATGGGTAATAGTGGATAGACTAACCAAGACAACAAGGTTCATACCTATGAAGGATACGTGGAGTATGGAAGCCTTAGCCAAGGCTTATGTGAAAAATGTCATTCGATTGCATGGAGTACCCACGAGTATAATATCAGATAGAGATTCGCGATTCCTTTCGAATTTCTGGAAAAAGGTCCAAGAAGCATTTGGTAGTGAGCTATTGATGAGTACAACCTTTCACCCAGCTACAGACGGTCAAACCGAAAGAACTATTCAGACCT